>NW_006239475.1:45032-49935 GCF_000226075.1 Solanum tuberosum
CCCCTACCACCCCCACCCCACCCAAAAAAAATAAGTTTATTTTTAAAAAGTATTTTCAATTTCAAAAATTATTTTCTACTCTCTAGTAAAAATAAAAAGATATTTTCTCAAAAACATTTTTCATTCATAAATCAAACACTAAAAAATCTTTTCCGGAAAATCTTTTCTACTCAACAACCAAACATGAGAAAATAAGTCAAAAATCTACTTGTTTTCCAAGAAAACATTTTCCTTCATACCAAACACACCCGTGATCTATAGAGAAAGTAGAATATACGTGAATCCTATAGGAAACAAACTCAATAACTAGACCAATGCAAATTAAACTTAACCAACAAATAGATACATATTTTACTAACTCGTAATTGGAATTACAAAGGAATTTAAAAATCATAAGGGAAATTGAAGAACGCAAATAGAAAAAAGAGATGAGAACTAGAACTTAGAGAAAAGGAATAAGGAAATATTGATACTTCATAACAATTTGCATAATCGTTCTTTCTAACTCCTACTTTTTTTTTAACAAGTGGTAATTAGATTTGAATCCCAAATAAAAACTCTTTAATATTTTACTCAGCCCAATAGTTAAAATTGAATCCGTCTCATTCAGCATTTTTAACTCATAAGTCCACATATAGTTAGTTTGATTCACAACATCTTATACCTACAGAAGCTCTTTCCGAAAAACTCTCAACGCGACTCAAGTAACACTATCAAAACAAAACTCAATATTCTTTTGTTTTTGGATTTGCTTCTTTTTGAGATACATTAATTTAAGCCTTTAAATTGACAAAGGAGAAAATTAAATAGATGCCTAATATACAACGCAAAAAATTGAATTATAATAATTCTATAATAAGAAACCCAAACTTTATCAAATAGATATAATAAATATATCTACACTTTTACATGTAGACTCGTATACATACAAATTAAAATTCAGTAATAAAATATAAAACACACACACATATATATAGATATATACTAACAAGACTTTATTTTTTGGGTATATATATTACGGTTGATTTTTTCAAATGATCACTCAACTATAATAGTTACTATCTCATAATTTCAATTTTCTTCAACAAAAGAAAGATGACTTTCTGAGTTAATAAACAATTAGTTGAATGACTATCACACAAAATCAACTCATATATACTATCTATATATAGTAATAATAATATTAGAAAAGAAAAATTCGATACACAAAAAATCTGACATTGACACAGAGTTCGAGAACGGACTGCACCCCAAGGCGGGGGGTGATTTATAGGCGACGACCACCGGTACCACCTTCCCTATTGCAATTGAAGTAAACGGCAGCAACAGGCAAATCTAGATTGTGAAACCTTGCAAAGTCTCTTGTGTTGAAATTTTGACGAGAATCGATTATGTCCGGCGCATTAATGGCCTCGCGGCCCAATTGCTGGAACAACACGAAAATATAACGATGGATTCCCATCGAGGGTCGTGGGCTCTCGTAGTGTACAACTTCATTGCCTGTATATAACGAGGGTTTGATTTTAGTAGCAAATACATTTAATACGCGTAATTTCTTTATTTCAATCATGAAATATAAAATTTGGACTAATTTAGAAAACATTAGACGGGTAATTTATTTTATATGCATACTCTTTTGTTTGATTTTATGTTTCTAGTCTCTTTTTTTTAGTAGTTATAATTGGGCCTATAGTACTAACAATGTATGGGAGTACTACCATTAAGGTGAAAAGACAGAGATTTCGATGAAATGCTATGGATTAATCTAGGATAAGGATAGACTCGCTTATGTTAATAAGAGAGAAGCAGTGATTCAAATCTACAGTGTGAGCAATAGTGAATTTTGGTGGTGATGGGGTGGGGGCAGGGTTTGGGAGTTGGAATGGTTTTTGATTATGATAAAAGTTGTATTTTATTATTATTACTATTATATATAAGAGGCTATGGAAGCAGTTGTTCGTCGACATGCTTGCTTCCCTAGCCAAGGGTAATATTGTCGATTTTTAATACTTTTCTAATGTTAATGCTTAAATAATTTTGTACTTAGCAATTTTGTAATTGTACTTTTTAAATTTGGAACGTAAAAGCCCTTCTGCATTTTGCTTCTCAACCACAAAAATTGCCTAATTTCCATGCATGTGGGCCATTCTTTTCTCCACTTTCCCTCTATATATTAATGCATACATATTATATAGGTCCCACTTCATATTTTGAATAACAACTTTATTTCCTTCTCTTTATTTCTACCTCATAACTTCTTTCATTTTATTTTTTATGGAAAAATCATTTCTTAAAATGTTAATTACTTTATTTGTTTATCAAATATTGAAAAATTATGTATTTCTTTAAGTTTGTTATATATCTGAAAATTATATAAATATAAATAACACTATAAATCACAATAATTAACAACTTAAATATTGACTCTCGAAATTCAATTGGTACCAATTTATAAATCACAAAATTGACAATTTAAAATATAAAAAATCACTTGATTCTAAAAAAATCTATCAGTGCTACATAAATTGGGACAGGAGAAGTAACATATATGATATGAAAATTACGCTAAAAAGATTCTATAAAGTACAATATTTAATAATTTAGTATATTTAAAAGACATAAAAAATGGTTAATTTTTGAAATTCTATATATGCCACGTAAATTAAAACAAAGAGAGTAATATATATTATTTTTAAAATTATATAAAAATTACTAACAACTTAAAATCTTTTTAAAATCATATAAAAATTTGGCTAACTTTTCAAGTTCTATGATACTCCCTCCATCCCATGTTAATTGACTATTATTCTAAAAATAGTTGTCTCATATTAGTTGATCACCTTACTAAATCAACAGAACATTATTTAAAAAATTTCTATATTACCCTTGTCATTAATTCCTTTTGAAAGTGTCACATTTGTTTGTAAAATTCTCACACAGTTTTTTAAGGGTTAAATTAGTAAAGTTATTTTCTTACTTATAATTTCTTCAGTACCGTGCAAAATGAAAAGTAATCAATTAATATGGAGTGAACGGAGTACCACATAATTTTTTTTTAAAAATAACATATATTGAATTCCGTGCTGACACTGAGTCATGTATCTAGTATATTACTAAGTGTCTTACATTGAAAATGTAGTGACATGGATACAACATAGCGTAAATATAATATATATTTAAATTTCTTGCTCTGTCACTACCTAATTGTGAGCCGTTAGGTAATAATGTAAGAACACTTACCAAAGGTTTCCCCTGTGGTTGCTGGGATATCTGTGACCAGCCTATCAAAAAAATAATATATTAAACATTATTATATATATAAAAAAAGGTTTGGAGGGGTGGGGGTGGGGATTGTCAAATATTTTTTGTTAAATATAAATTATGTGTCATCGATCCTAATTCTTTTTTATGTTTGCATCCGATATTTGGTACTTATTTAAAATTTGATTAATTTGTGTATCAGAAAGTATCATTTTTATAAAATAACACTTTCCTTAGTTCTTATATAAGCTTACACACATTTTGTCCTCTCTATCGACGATTGATTTGAGAGAAATAAGAAGTGTATGATAGTTGTTTCATTAACGTCGTCCTATGGAGGAAGAACTATATATAAGGAACAAAATGAATATTTATAAGCTAAACGACTTACCAGTGCAAATATTCCCTCAGGTTTGGATTGCTAGGGTTTGGAGCATCAGGATCCACCATAATCTTTCAAAAAGATAGGAACGTTTTAAATATCTTGAAATCCAAAATTAGGAAAATAAAAAATGAAATAACCTAGACACCATTAAATATAAACATTGTTTAATTAGACCTATAGTACTTTAAAAGTATAGTATATCTTCAAGCTTGCAATATTAAACATACATGTTATAACATTTTTTATTATTATAAATAGTATTTTATGAGTTCTCAAATTCAAATAAAAACTATAAAACAAGTACTTAGCTTGTGAATTAAAATTAGAACTTGCATAAATTCACATAATTAGAAGCCTTTGCACATATTGTGCTTTTGATCTTCTATTCATAATTAATTGACAAAAGGTCAACAATTACGCGAATTGCTTAAACAATTCTAATCAGCTAGAGATATTAAAATGTATTATATAGAAAAATATATATATCATATAAAATAAAATTATGAGTTTACCAGAGTGTAAAAAGTGCGAAGATCATCTCCACCAATGTCAATCCTAGGTTGATTGACAACTTGTGAAGGCCTCAAGGCACATCCATTGTAGACCACCCTATTGTTGTAAACCACACCAAAGTCTACACACCTTGTGAATGGATCAACAACATCTCCAACAACTCTAGAAACTATTAGAGGATCTCTTGGCATATTTTTTTTCTCAATTATAATAAATTCAATTTTGTTTATTACATGAGATGGATGATATTTTATGAGTAGAGAAGCTAGCTAGCTCTTGTTATTTATACTCATCATGAGTAGAGAGCTTTCATATGCTCTTGAGGACACATTTGGTCATAAAAAAAAATATTTATTTGTTTTTGGAATAATTTTTTAATTTATTTGAGAATCAGTGGTTGATTGGTCGTGAAAATTTCAAATTTCACTTGTAAGTTGGATTCCGAATTTATAACATGTTTCCCAACTCTATATTTATAATTCCAAATAAAATGTCTTTCTCTCCTTCGGAAAAAGTGTAATCAAACAAAACGTCATCTTCAACTCAAACAATAATAACAACAATATGTATAGGGCCCGTTTGGCCATGCGATATGGTATCATGAGATGAAATTGACGTTTTGTTTGGACATGCGATATGGAATTTTTGTGTTGTATATTTTCTCATAAACATAAAAATCTCATAAGTTGTAAAACTATTAAAATAGCCCCAATTGTTTATTCAATCTTATCAAATAAACAAAAA
>NW_006239475.1:50201-57319 GCF_000226075.1 Solanum tuberosum
TGTCGGTGAGAATAATAAATTTTAAAAAGTAATGATGTGATTATAAATTTTATTTACATATGAAATAAATGGTTAGTAGATATAAATGTGGGGTTGTTTTAACAAAATATAAACTCGTGGATCAATTTTTGTATTAAAATATCTCAAATCATGATATAATTTCATATCATGATTTTTGGAGAATATGGAATCACATATCATGATATGGAATCATGAGATGGAATCAGCGTAAATCGCATGTCCAAACGCTGATTCCATCTCACGATACCATATCGTGATATGGTATTGCATGGCCAAACGCCTACTTAGTGTAATTCTACTACTGAGATTTGGAGAGGGTAAGATATATGCAGAACTTACCCCTATCTTTGCGAGATAGAGAGATTGTTTCCGATAGACCCTCAGTGATCAAAGAAATGGCAACCATATAAAGTGAAAAATTTAGATTTGAAAATCTTCAAACAAAATGAAAAATATTTGATTTCTATGGCCAAAGGTTTCTTTACCATCATAGGAATCTATATCTTTTTGAAGTTTCTCTTTAAGGGGAAACCATATATCCTAATTGTTGAGCTGTAAAGAGGAGAATCAAGTAAAGATTTTGACGGATCAACTGAGCCCAATATTTTTGACATAAATTATATTGTACATAGATATTTTCCTAATCCATATTATTATTATTATTATTATTATTCATTTGCTTTATTAATCGTTCAAAGTTTTTAAATAGGAGGATCACTACAATCATAACATCTATCGAACCGTTATAATAAACCACAT
The DNA here is from genome assembly GCF_000226075.1 of Solanum tuberosum. Classification (NCBI taxonomy): domain Eukaryota; kingdom Viridiplantae; phylum Streptophyta; class Magnoliopsida; order Solanales; family Solanaceae; genus Solanum; species Solanum tuberosum. The sequence goes on from NW_006239475.1 coordinate 50,982, forward strand.
GGAGACATGAGACATGACAAGAAAGGGTAAAGGACCAAACATTTTCTTGGATTATTCGTAGCTACTTAAGTGGTCTCTCTAAAAAGTAAAAAAGAAAAAACACAGAGTACTTACTAAGTGACAGTAGTAAGTACTGTTTCCGTTACTTGTGGGGTTGGGAGGATATGATATATGCAAATCTTACCCCTACATTGTGAAGGTAGAGAGACTGTTTCCATTAGACCCTCGACTCAAGTAAAGCAAATATAAATGTTCTGGTGGATATTGTGTGAGAAATGAAACTTTGCTGCAATATCACTAATGCTCTTGAAATTAATCCCTACACTCTATAACTGTCTTCATTGTACTTGTTACTCATTTTGCAATTTTCTTGTATAGAAAAAGGACAGGTAAGGCGAAATTTTGATTCATGTTTCCACTTAATAATAAGAACGTTGAGATTTTTATACTGCCTTTGGTGCTTCTCATGTTGAACATGCCATTTCTCTTTTGAGTGATAGAACGGATTAGGGTAGAAGAGTACTAGGTGGTTAAGTATTAGTTTCTTGTTATTCGAGTTCTGTTACTATTTATTGTTTCTTGTTGTTTTATTTTGTTGTATTTACTATTCCTTTTAAGAATGTTGTGTCATGCTTTGTTTAGTATTTTGCCATGGCTTCTTCACTTCCGTTATTTTCTTTTTTCGAACTGCTTTGAAATGCTTCTCCTTGAGTTGAGTGTCTATTGGAAACAACCTCTCTACCTTTCAAGGTAGGGATACGATCTGCATATACACTTCCCTCCTCAAATCACACTTGTGGAAATACGCTAGATGTGTTGTCGCTAATTGAGTGTTTGGACAATTTATCTTATTTTTTTCTTTGTTCACAATGAAGGCTTGCCCAGTTTGTCTAACTGGTACTAAGGATATGGCTTTTGGTTGTGGACATATGGTGAGTTCCTTTTCTCTACTATTCAATTTATAGGATGATTTTCATTTCTCTCCTCCATTGATTTCTCGTATATGTCACTCAACTAACCGTTATTATCTCATAAAGTCACGTTTCGTCTTGATTCCATTCTTCTTCAACATATAAAGTAACTTTTTGAGATAATAACTATTAGTCAAGTCACCATATGAGAATTCAACTCGCTATTTATATGGTGTTAATGAATTTGTGATCAATTGAATGCAGACCTGCAGAGAATGTGGTCCAAGAGTGTCAGATTGTCCCATTTGTCGTAGACGAATAACTAGTCGTATCCGGTTATACACTTAAAATAGCAACTTAAATGATCCGTGTATGTAAATATGCGTGTATATTTCTCGAGTTTAACTTTGTTTATGTCAATAATTTAAATATTTTTTACATTATCACGTTGAGCACCATGCCGAATCTCTCTACCATTTTCTTCTCTTCCACTTTGGCCAATATGAGTTCACCTGGTACTAGCAGCTTTATCGGGGAATTTTTACTTATTGTAGTAGATAACTTACCTTAATTTTAAAATTATAAATATCTATTTTGTTCATTGTTAATATATATTAGTTATTACAACTCTATTATCTTGTATGCTAAAATATGTAGAATATTTTTTTTTTCATAATCCAAGAAAATTATATTCACCATAGTAAAAAGATAAGTTGACAAAGGATGAAAATTTTCGTCCTAATTGTCAACAAAAAAGAGAAATTCTACTAAGTTAATTAAAAATCGACATATGTTCGAAAAAATCAAATCGCCGTCTGTGGGGATCGAACCCACGGCCACGTGGTTAAAAGCCACGCGCTCTACCACTGAGCTAAGACGGCTTCATTGATTATTAGAATTCTTAATTAATATTATAATATATTGTTATTAACGAGTTTTAGATAAGATAATTACATAAATCAAGTTGTATTAGAGATCTAAATATTTTCCATATTTTCAGTTTGATTGCATATTCCATTTAATTGTACACAATTAATTTGCGTTATTTTATGAATAAAATTTTTATTTTCTTGATTGTGTTTAACTGAAGCATGGAGTTTATGAACGAAAGCAAGATTGACATTTGATATATACATAAAGTATACTTAAAACTTATGATCGATTGTAGTAAAACAATAGTCCACCTTCCAAAACCAGCAAAGCTCCTCTATAAACAAAGCAACAATCTTGTCATTTTCTAATCACATGCTATAAGTTTTTATTATTGAAAAATGTCAACAACAAAGAATAAATCTAGTGTGATTTCATAAGTGGAGTCTGGAATTGAATGGGGTGTATGAAGACTTAACCTCTATCTTTGCGAGATAGAGAGACTGAATCTAATAGACTTTCGACACAAAATTTTATTAAAAATTTGTCAAACAACAAGAACAAACTCAATGTTATTCTATAAGTGGAGTATGGGGTTGAGCAACGGAGCGAGGTGTACGTAGACTTAACATCTACCTTTTTGTGGGATAGAGAGACAGAATTTGATAGACCTTCAACTTAAAATTTATTTAAAAATTGTCAAGAACAAGAACAAACTCAGTGTGATTCCATAAGTGGAGTCTGGAGTTAGTCAAGTGTACGCAAACTTAACCTCTACCTTTGTGGGGTAGAAAGACTGAATCTGACAGACCCTTGATCCAAAATTATTAACAAGAACAAGCTCAATATGATTCCATAAGTGGAGTCTGGGGTGAATGAGATGTACACAAACCTTTGTGGGATAGAAAGACTGAATCTGATAGACCCTCAACTCAAAATTTTATTGAAAAAAATGCCATACTTTTACAACATTGATTAGCAAACAAATACACTTTCCTTGCACTCCTCTTCATCCATAGTATCACTCAATGTCCTTCCTTTAGTTTCTGGCAAACACAACACAAACAATCCACAAATTGCTATACAAATCCCAAAAACTCCATAAGAAAACCATCTATTTTTCCTCCCAAAAGCTACTAACATTGGACTAATTGCACCACCAAGTACCAATGCTTGTCTCACCATTGACACTGCTGAATTTCTAACACATGTTGGAAACAATTCCACAGTGTAAATTAACAAAACATTAAAACAAGTACATGCACTAAAAAATGAAAAAAGTTCAAACCCCATTTGTAACACTTTAAAATCATCATTTTGTACTATTACACAACCTATGCTACATATTCCACTTAACATAGCAAATACTAATAGTGATTTTTTCCTAGTTAATTTTCCAATTAAGAAAAATGTTACTATTGATGCTGGTAATTCTGATAGTGCATTAAGTGTAACACTTAGGTATAGATTAAAAGGTAAATTTCCAACACCTAATGGCATCCCATAATATACCATTCCTATACCAAAACCAACCAACATAACCGATATAAGTCGTCTGAAAGCCCATTTTTTTTCGATCAACATCTTGATAGCTGAGTAGAGATTGATTGTTGATGACTCGTTCGAGTTCTGTATTAGAAAATAAGATAAGTTACTTGCTACAACATGTAAAAGTTTCATACAATGACGATATATTTAACTTGCTCAAATATATAGTTTAAGCACAAAAAAAGAAAATAGAGAGGGGTTTGAAATCTTACCAATTATTTATCGAAACACACTTTAACTATCAGTACGATGGTGATATTCCATGTATTAGGAAAAGGGGAACAACCGATAATTCATGATTGTGTTTCGATAAACATTTGGTAATAGTAATTAAGATAGAATATTGGACTTTTCAAAGTTGACACAAATTCCTCTTTGTTCCCTCTTACATAAAGCCATCTTGGTGATTCACAAACCAAAAAATGTACCAAAATTGAGTACAAAATTGTTGGAAGACATGTCCACAAATACAACACTCTCCATGAAGACTCTTTGTTCAAAAAAGCAATAATTGGCAATGATAGAAAACCAATAGTAAAACAAACAAAACCAATTATACCAACTTGTCCACGCCATTGATTTCCTACTAACTCTGTTGACAAAACAAGTGCACAAGTCCCAATAGTAGCCCTTCCAAATCCACTCAAAAACCTCAAAAATGAGTAAATCCAAATATTTGTTGAAATTGATGTTATGGTTCCGGCAACTGACATGACAAGACATGAAAAAACCAACATGTTTTTTCGTCCAAGTTTTGTGTCAGCCAAAGTGGATAATACTAAACCTCCAATAAGACAACCTATGAAAAATGAAGACGCTGGTAATCCACTGAGAACTGAACTCATACCTTGCTTCTGTAACGACAATTCATTAACGGCATGTGTGTCGGTAAAGACACTAATAAATGTTTGTTGTGCATCGAAAACCCACGATAGAGATACGAGGACGGATTGTAACAATTGTGCCCATCCAAATTCACCAATGCACCTTTCTATCGTCTCATCGAGCGTTTTCGATGTATTGTTTCGATTTAATAATAATGGTTCATATGATTGATCACTCATATTTTTTTTTAATTTGTGTATACAAATTAAAAGTGTGTATGGATTTTGAGCACCTTGAGAACTTTGTTTATATATGAAGAAAAAAAACACTAGTTGCATTTTAGTTTTTATTTAATTGAGGTCCCACAAATTAGGCAAGACAATATATACCAGTACAATTATGATTTGCTGGTATTCAACATTTAGACAATTTCATAAAGAGAAAATACATAATTACCACATTAAACTTAGGCTCTTTTTTTAAGAAGACACCTTAAGTTTGCGGAGGTCCTATTACCCCACGGACCTATTTAAATCCACAATAAATACGTTATTTTGACCCATTTTCATGGCAATTGTGATTTCACACTACAAAAGGCGTGAAAGAGTAAAATTGCAGTCCCAAACCAATGGAAAACTGACACATGGCATTGTTAAATCAAAGTGAAAAGAGTCCCACGTTTCTTCTTCCCCAAACCACCATTAATGGCTGTTGAGAGCTTTTCTCAACAGCAAAAATTGGTTTTTTACCACGCGAAGCGAATTTCTTTACTATATACTCTATCATCAAGTTTTAGCAATACATCTTAAGGTCTTTTATATGAAAAATCTACTTAACAACGACATAATACTTGATCAATTTAGCACCTAATTTACTTTCAACAAAGAAATTTTGAACCCATTCCGTTCATATAGTTTCCCAAGATCAAAAGTATCAAAGAATCTACTCGTACAAATTCAAAAAAAATGTGAAATTCACTTATAGAACTCAAAGCTAGTCTTAATTTCGGAATACCCACAAAGCTAAAAAGTATTAAACTAATTTTTGGGGAAAAAATTGAAATCAAACACTTAATAAACAGCCAAAACACTAAAAAATAACACACAAAACTTACATAAATATATATTTACAAAGATATTTATTTTGAAATGAAGTAAATCGAAAGAATTGGGAAAAGGAATTGGAAAAGATGAACATGAATTTTTCTGAAAAGGTTTAAGGGTTAAAATGTGAGTGGGTCAGGATTTTACCCGACCCACTATTAAACAAGTAAGAAAAATAAAAAATATTATTTATTTGGGGTGAAACACACGCACGGATTATGAGATTGCAAATATTGTAAAAATAGTGTATTTAAATTGTTGGAAATGGTTGGATGGGGTAATAGGACCCCCACAAACTTTAGGTGTCTACTTCAAAAAAGAGTACAAGTTTAATGGGATAATTATGTATTTTCTCTTTCATAAATTATTAATTTTTATTCTTGAAGGATCATATAATATTGATATCATGTGTGAATGACAAGGATCTGATTTGACTTGATCCTTCAAACAGTAAAGGATAAAAAAAAAAAATATGTAAACTTGAAGATAAATGTTTTAAATTAATAATCTGATCCAAAATCATGTTCTTATTGTTACTTTGGGTTAAAATGTTTTTTTCTAAATAAATGTATTATTTCTTTTCTATTAAAACACATCTTTTTCCTAACAAAAATATTGTAATACATCACTAATTCTCATTTAGATAACAATAAATCCTCTTTTGTAATAAAATAGAAAATTAATATTTTACGGATTGAAGAAGGATATTGGATCTTGACATGTCGGTGGTTTTTAACCATAGGCATTTTGCCAGGAAGTTGATGGGCCTATCATGAATTAGGTCGGTGTCACGACCCAAAATGAGTCGTGAGTGGCACCCACACTTAACCTCCTAAGTGGGCAGACCAAGGAATCTAAACTCCAACATATACCAATAATTCAACTACGAATAACAACAATAACGCGGAAGCTCCAAAACTTATTAAAGTAACCAATCAAATAAACCCCTAAAGTCTATTACATGTTATCCCCAAAATCTGAAAGTCATCACATCAAGGACATCTAATCTCTAAAATACTAAGTCTAAGAGTATCAAAGACACCGAAATAAATGAAATAAAGTAATTTGTGTCCGAAAACTA
>NW_006239475.1:57809-86403 GCF_000226075.1 Solanum tuberosum
ATTAATTTATCATTTATTATCACCACTTTTCAATTCATTAATAATATTACATCAAGCCTTCTTTATTCAAGGCATCACTTTGATAGAGAGGTTTTCAGATTATAAATCTCACGGTCTCAGGATTTTAGACCAATCACAAACCACACAACCAAGCCACACAATCACACAATCAAGTACATAGAGAACTTCACAGTATCATTCAATGCATATCAATCGCTATTAAGAGTTTATCTATCAAATAGAATAAACCATAACCTACCTCCACCGAAGAATCGAAGTCGAGCAAACTACTTCTCCAACGATTTTCCTTTCCTCAATGCCTCGAAACGTTTCCAATCTATCAAGTATACAATATTCGTAAACAAACAAGTTCATGGACATCCATCATGCTATACTTTTAGCCTAGATCCGCAAAATCATCAAGCACAAATCTATATTCAAGTTTCTAATCTTGAGGTCAATTGGTATATCAAGTCTTCTATTTCTTATATTCAAGCTTAAAGTTAAGTCTTGGTTCCTCCAAATAAATTAATATAATAACATTCATATAATATAGTACACGTAATATTTAATTACCTATACCAACATATTAATACTTGAGTCATAATGTGATAACCATAAGAAAATTCCATACCTAAAACCAAAGGCATAACCCGTAACTTCAACACTGAAATAACGCCTAAAGCCTTGACCGAAATTCCAAATTCATTTTACAATTCTAATTAACTCTCAATTGATCACCAGAAAATCATTAATTAGTCATTAACTTCTTTAATTTCTTATTGGTCATAATGTTTCAATTTTCAAATTGGCAATCACGGGTACAGAGAGGAATTTTCAGTTCGCCTCTTTCCAATTAACATTATAATAATCTAATTCTAACCATAACATTAAAATAATATAAATTCCCTACCCCAACCATTAACTATCCACCATTGTCCTAAATTTGACCCTCAATGTCACTCACCAGGTAAGTAATAATCTTAACAATAACGGCGTTACAGTGCAGCAACCGACCTTGGCAATTAAGTTTACAATTTCATCTCTTCTACCCACAATTTAATATCAATTATATTATCACTATATCCATGCAATTCATCAACATTGGCAAGGAATAAAGTTCAATTGAAAATTTGCTTACCTGATGCCGCATAAAGAAATTTTCCACGTTGTTCGTCCACAGGTGAGTTTCTCTCGTCTCAAACCCTTTTTTTTTTCTACAGTATATTTACTCCCTAATTATTATATAAGTCCAACCATAAAAGTATTAAAAGTGACCCACTATTTATTTTACTGTTCTTTTCTTTAACCACCAACTTAATAAATTATTAAAATTACCCCACTAATTTCATAATTATAATTATGAATAGTCCAAAATACCCATTTAGAATCTACCAGAAAGTATTTTATGAAATCAAAAGCTCTAGTACTCAAAACGATCAAACGGGTCGTTACAGTCGGGGTGGCTGGTGGTTTCGGAATCTCATAGAAAATGCTTTTTTTATGCCTCGGGTAAGCATTTGCTGATATATATAATTCTACGATTTTAAACTAAAAATATGTAGAATATGGTAAAACATTTTTTATTTTGTTGGTCTTAAACATGAAAATTTGATTTTGAAAATTACCAAAAAAAAGAGATATCATACTTTTTGAAATGAACTAAAAAAATAAATAAATTAAAACAAAGGAAATATTACATTGTATTAATCCATTGTTCTAAAAGAACACGTATTTTCTGTATCCATGGGAACAAGTTACATATTATATCTTTGTAATTAATCCATTCCAAGTTAAATGACAATAGTAACATGAAATTAGATGATTGTGAAAAGATTTAAAAAAATATTTGTTATAGAAACTACCTAATTAAGAAAAAATGGTCCTTAAAACATTCACATGTGTTGAAAAGACTTGAGAGACGAAATAGACCAACAAGAATTGTGACGGAGTCTTTTTTTCACAAGTGTTTACTCTTAATATAGAATTTTTCAGACCAACAAGAATTGTGACGGACTCTAATATGAGTATTTAACATTAGTGGTGGAACTAAATATCAGAGAATCGAAAAATCGAATCGAACCAAACTAATTCGGTTTTTCTGTTCGGTGTCGCGCGGTGTTATTCTTTTAAAAGTTCAGTTCTTCGATTCGATGTAAGGGTCTCAGAATTTCGATGCACCGAAGAACCTTACTTTTATTTAAAAAAATAAAAATTAAGTAGCAACAAATGTACAATTCAATATTTAACTTCAAATATTAATTCCCAAGAGGAACCCAAACATATTTTTATGGATGTACATTATGTAAAGGAACTCGTCTTCATCCTTGTTTTTTTTGAAAAATAGTTGGAGACACAATGTTCTTGAAAAAGACAAATATAGTCTTATAGTTAGCATAATAAGTGTTCCTAGCGAGACACATCATTTCTTAACATAGTTTTAAATTCTAATTAAGTATCTTATACTTTAATTTGATTTTGTCCTCGTTTTATTTTTCTTTCGCACCGAAAAACCAATTTAAAAACACTGAACTAAACCGAATCGAATTAGTTTTGCTGGTATATGGTGCACAGTTTTCTAAAACCGAAAATCAAAAAATCGAACCGATATTTCATAAAACCAAATCGAAGACCCGAACGCCCCCCTTATTTAACACTGAGTAGGAAATAAATTTTTTAAAAAGAAATAAACCAATAAGGATTGTGATGGCCTTCTTGAGCAAGCGTTTTACTCTCAACATAAAAAATTTCGATATAAATTTAAATTTAGTTAAATCTTAATATAAATATCAAACACTTAATAAGAAAAAAAAAAACTTTAAGAAATAAAGAAAAGAAATACATCAAGAGCCAACTAATACTACATATATTATTATTTTTAATATACTCTATCAAACGACCCCGAAAAAAAGATAAAATAGACAGAATGCTAGCAATCAAGTTTTCGTAACATGTTGAATCCGCCCCTATTTTTCTCACGTACCATAGTTTTGATGAAAAATAAAACTAACAAATAAATAGATTATAATTAATCTAGTGATACACTAGGATTGAGTTGGCATATTTGGCGTTTTTATTTAGGATAACGATAAAAATAAGTCAATTTAGACTGCAAGTGCACACCAATTATATTTTATTGTCTTAATTTAAGTGATGTGTTGATTCGATACGAATAATTTATGACTGATTCTGTTTAGATAATTATATTTTATTGTTGCTGTTGTTGTTACGGTTATTTTGTATATATATTTTAGTTATTTTCATCGTCTTAATTTAAGTGATATTGTTTGATTCGATACGGATTATTTATGATTTATTGTGTTTATGTGATCATACCTTGTTGTCGTTGTTATTATTACAATTTCTTTGTATATATATTTTAGTTATTTTCATCGTCTTAATTTAAGTGATGTTGTTTGATTCGATATAGATCATCTATGATTTATAGTGTTTAGGTAATCATACCTTGTTGTTATTGTTGTTACGGTTTTTTTTTGTTTATGCACTACTAAAAACTGCCAAAAAACGAGGGATAGAAAAGCAACGGACTGCGTCGCTCCAAAAAGCGACGTCATTTGCCACACTGTCTGTCGCTTTTTAATAAAAATAATTATTTTTAAAATTATTTTACAAAAGTCCGTCGCTTTTTTTTGCGGATTTTTGCGCTAAATATATATATAATTAATAATTATTTATTTAATTTATATAGAGATACCATCCGTCACTTTTTAATAAAAATAATTATTTATAAATTAAACAATAACCACGTTGTCGTCATTTTTAATTTATTTTATTTTATTTTATTAATTAGTTTTTTAAAAAAGCTACAGACGGCATCTCTTAGTCCGTCGCTTTTTGGTCAAATATTTTTAAAAAGCGACGGACAATGTCTCTTAGTCCATCACTTTTTAGTCAAAATTTTGGTCAAATATTTTTTAAAAAGCGACGGACAAAAAGACGCTATCTGTCGCTTTTTTTAAATTATGTTGAACCAAAAAGCGGGTTTTCCTCCCATTTTCTCATCTCTCTTTCTCTCCCTTCTCTCTAAAACCAAATTGTTGCGCCTTTGCCCTTCTCTCCTTGAGCATTAGTCCCGTCGCTGCTTTGCCCCGTCGGCGCCGCCACCCGTCGTCCCCACTGCCTCTTTTCCTTAGCTTGTTAAGGTTAGGGTTTAATTTTAATTTTTTTCAATTTTAGTAATATTTGATTTGTTATAAATTAGTATATTGTTTTAGTTTGATGAATTGTCTTATTCAATTGTTAATTTGTATATTTGATTATTGTTAGTTAGGTAGAGAATTGGGAATTTTTTATTTTAGGGTTTTCTTCTAAATTGGAGTTTATTTTAATATGATTGTGAATTGAGTATTAGAAGTTAAAACTAACAAATAATTAGAAGTTAGAAGTTAGATTAGTTGCATTTTCCAACTTTGAAATTCTTGAATTTAGTATGTTTGACGGTTGAAGTTAGAAAAACATTCAATTGTATATGAAAGTTAGATTACTTTGAAGTTAGAAAAATATGGGATAGTTTATGAAAGTTGAAATTAGATTAGTTGAATTTTTCAACTTAGAAGTACTTGAATTTAGTAAGTTTGAAAGTTGAAGTTAGAAAAATACTAGATTGTACATGAAACTTAGATTACTTTAAAGTTAGAAAAATATTGGATTAGTATACGAAAGTTGAAATTAGGTTACTTGAATTCTTGAACTTAGGAATTATTGAATTTGAAGTTTATATAGAACAAATTTTAGAAATTAGACATGAACTTGAATTTTTGTAGGATTTTAGAACTTTATAAGGTTGTGAACGTTAAGAATCTTGAATTATTGTAGAATTTAGAACTTTAAGTTGTGAACCTTAGAGAACTTGATTTTTGTAGGATTTTAGAACTTTAATTAGGTTGTGAACTTTAGAAATCTTGAATTATTGTAGGATTTTTCTTTATAAGATTGTTAACGTTAGAAATCTTGAATTATTGTAGGATTTAGAACTTTAAGTTGTGAACTTTAGAGAACTTGAATTTTTGTAGGATTTTAGAACTTTAGGTTGTGAAACGTTAGAAATCTTGAATTATTGTAGAATTTTAGAACTTTAAGTTATGAATTTTAGAAAACTTGAATTTTTGTAGGATTTTAGAACTTTAAGTTGTGAACTTTAGATAACCTGAATTATTGTGGGATTTTAGAACTTTAGGTTGTAAACTTTAGAAATCTTGAATTATTGTAGAATATTAGAACTTTAAGTTATGAATTTTAGAAAACTTGAATTTTTGTAGCATTTTAGAACTTTAAGTTGTGAACTTTAGAAATCTTGAATTATTGTAGAATATTAGAACTTTAAGTTAATCTTGATTTATAGAATTTATGAACTAATTATTATGTTGAACTTTAGAAATCTTGATAAAATATAGTCTTTATGAACTATTTGTAATTTTGAAACGATTTTTTTGTAATTTTGAAAGACTTTATAAGTCTTTAAATTGTGATTTAAATATTTTTGAATGTTAATTTAAGTTTGTTGTTATATATTTTGTGTAGCTTCTTTATAATGTTTTGTGTTTGATTGGGGCTGAATTGAATTGAATTGAATTCCTTTTGCAGGTGGGCAGCAAAAAATATTGCAGAAAAAGCGACGGACAGGGTGGTTTTGTCCGTCGCTTTTTTTTATTTTATTTTTTTGAAACCCAAAAAAACGACGGACAGGGTCCTTTAGTTCATCGCTTTTCTGGATTTTTCAAATTTTTATTTCCAAAAAAGCGACGGACGGCATCTCATTGTCCGTCGCTTTACAAGATTCTAAAAAATAAAATTAATTAAAGCGACGGACTTCGTCTCTTTTTTAAAATTACAAAAAAAAAAAAGCAACAGACAGCGTAGCATTCTTCAAAAAAAAAAAGAAAAAGTGACGCAGTCCGTCGCTTTTGGAAAAGCGTCGAGCCAAAAAGCGACGAGATTGATTGCGTCGCTTTTGGCCAAAAAAGCGACGCAGTCCGTCGCTTTTTTCCGTCTCTTTAATTTTTGACAGTTTTTTAGTAGTGATATATTTTAGTTATTTTTTCATCGTCTTAATTTAAGTGATGTTGTTTGATTCGATTCGGATCATTTATGGTTTATTGTGTTTATGTGATTATACCTTGTTGTTGTTGTTATTACAATTTCTTTGTATATATATTTTAGTTATTTTCATCGTGTTAATCTAAGTGATCATGTTGTTTGATTCGACACAGATCATCTATGATTTATAGTGTTTAGGTAATCATACCTTGTTTTTGTTGTTGTTACGGTTTCTTTGTATAAATATTTTAGTTATTTTCATTGTCATAATTTAAGTGATGTTGTTTGATTCAATACGGATTATCTATGGTTTGTTGTGCTTAGGTGATCGTACCTTGTTGTTACGGTTTCTTTGTATGTATATTCTGCATTGATTTGCTATTAGTTGACATGTTTCTCTCCACTATCATTTTTATTTTAATTATTGTTTTGATTTGCTTGGGTTAAGGGTCTTTCGAGAACAACCTCTCTAACTTAGCAAGGTATTGATAAGGATTGTGTACACTCTACCTTCTCCAAATTACCTCACTTTGTAAGATTTCACTGAATATGTAATTGTTGTTTGATTCGCTACGGAGTTTAAGAAAGATTTTAAAAAAAATTATGATCTAAAATATGTCATAGATATTTTTGTGACTATAAATTATCTCATTAAAGATAAATGTGTATTTTAAAGTTAAATTGATACCAAATATAAAAATGTACTTTTTTTTAAAACCAACTAAAAAGAAAAATATGTGTCACGTAAATTAGGATAGGTGAGTATATAAGACAAGATGAACTTAACACTTTTCATCTCAAATTACTTTGGAAATCCTCGTTGTCTAGTTCGATCTAGAATGTACATCTAATATATATTTTTCGGAATAAATTAAAGGGCTCCATAAATAGTTAAATTGATGATCTAACAACTTAAATGATTAGGATCAACCTGAATTGTGATGGAATGGTTGAGATTTCTCTGCATCCTTAATCAAATATCTCGATTTCGAGTCTTTAGAATTAAAAAAAATCATATTAAAACATCCGGCGGAAACCAAAAAACATAAAAATGAAATTATTAGGCTTGTGAATATGTATCTTGTAATTTGATATTATTTTCAACAACAACAATACATTCGGTGAAATTTCGCATATGATCTATAGAGAAAGTAGAATGTATGTTAATCTTATGAAATAAACTTAATAACTAGATCAATGCAAATTAAACTCAAACGATAAATAGATATATTTTACTAACTCGTAATTGGAATTACAAAAGAATTTTAAAATCAAAAGGGAAATTGAAGAACACAGATAGAAAAGAGAGATGAGAACTAGAACTTAGAGAAAAGGAATAAGGAAATACATATACTCCATAACAATTTGCATAATCGTTCTTTCTAACTCCTACTCTTTTTTAACAAATGGTAATTAGGTTTGAATCCCAAATAAAAACTCTTTAATATTTTACTCAACCCAATAGTTAAAACTGAATCAGTCTCATTCACCATTTTTAACTCATAAGTCCTCATATAGTTGGTTTGATTCACAATATCTTACACCTAGAGAAGCTCTTTCCGAAAGACTCTCAACGCAAAAAATTTAATATTCGTTTGTTTTTGGATTTGCCTCTTTTTGAGATACATAACCTCTAAAGTCTCATAAAAACCTCCTAAAAACATTAATTTAAGCCTTTAAATTGACAAAGGAGAAAATTAAATAGATGCCTAATATACAACGCAAAAAATTGAATTATAATAATTCTATAATAATAAACCCAAACTTTATCAAATAGATATAATAAATATATCTACACTTTTACATGTAGATTCGTATACATACAAATTAAAATTCAGTAATAAAATATAAAACACATATATATAGATATATATACTAACAAACAAGACTTTATTTTTTGGGTATATATATATATATATATATATATATATATAGTATATATTACAGTTGATTCTTTCAGATGATCACTCAACTATAATAGTTACTATCTCATAATTTCAATTTTCTTCAACAAAAGAAAGATGACTTTCTGAGTTAATAAACAATTAGTTGAATGACTATCACACAAAATCAACTCATATATACTATCTATATATAGTAATAATAATATTAGAAAAGGAAAATTCGGTACACAAAACATCTGACATTGACACAGAGTTCGAGAACGGACTGCACCCCAAGGCGGGGGGTGATTTATAGGCGACGATCACCGGTACCACCTTCCCTATTGCAATTGAAGTAAACAGCAGCAACAGGCAAACCTAGATTGTGAAACCTTGCAAAGTCTCTTGTATTGAAATTTTGACGAGAATCGATTATGTCCGGCGCATTGATGGCCTCGCGGCCCAATTGCTGGAACAACACGAAAATATAACGATGGATTCCCATCGAGGGTCGTGGGCTCTCGTAGTGTACAACTTCATTGCCTGTATATAACGAGAGTTTGAGTTTAGTAGCAAATACATTTAATATGCGTAATTTCTTTATTTCAATCATGAAATATAAAATTTGGACTAATTTAGAAACATTAGACGGGTAATTTATTTTATATGCATACTATTTTGTTTGATTTTATGTTTCTAGTCTCTCTTTTTTTAGTAGTCATAAATGAGCCTATAGTACTAACAATGTATGAGAGTACTACCACTAAGGTGAAAAGACAGAGATATATTTCGATGAAATGCTATGGATTAATCTAGGATAATGATAGACTCGCTTATGTTAATAAGAGAGAAGCAGTGATTCAAATACACAGTGTGAGCAATAGTGAATTTTGATGGTGATGGGGTGGGGGCGGAGTTTGGGAGTTGGGATGATTTTTGATGATGATACAAGTTGTATTTTATTATTATTACTACTATACATAAGAGGCTATGGAAGCGGTTGTTCGTTGACATACTTGCTTCCCTAGCCAAGGGTAATATTGTCGATTTTTAATACTTTTCTAATGTTAATGCTTAAATAATTTTGTACTTAGCAATTTTGTAATTGTACTTTTTAAATTTGGAACGTAAAAGCCCTTCTGCATTTTGCTTCTCAACCACAAAAATTGCCTAATTTCCATGCATGTGGGCCATTCTTTTCTCCACTTTCCCTCTATATATTAATGCATATTATATAGGTCCCACTTCATATTTTGAATAGCAACTTTATTTCCTTCTCTTTATTTCTACCTCATAACTTCTTTCATTTTATTTTTTATGGCAAAATCATTTCTTAAAATGTTAATTACTTTATTTGTTTATCAAATATTGAAAAATTAAGTCTTTTTTTAAGTTTGTTATATATCTGAAAATTGTAAAAATATAAATAACACTATAAATCACATTAATTAACAACTTAAATATTTAAAAGTTATACAAAAAAAAAAATTGGCTCTCGAAATTCAATTGGTACCAATTTATAAATCACAAAATTAACAATTTAAAATATAAAATATCACTTGATTCTAAAAAAAATCTATTAGTGCTACATAAATTGGGACAGGAGAAGTAACATATATGAAATATAAATTACGCTAAAAAGATTCTATAAAGTACGATATTTAATAATTAGTATATTTAAAAGACATAAAAAAAATGGTTGATTTTTGAAATTCTATATATGCCACATAAATTGAAACAAAGAGAGTAATATATATTATTTTTAAAATTATATAAAAAGTACTAACAACTTAAAATCTTTTTAAAATCATATAAAAATTTGGCTAACTTTTCAAGTTCTATGATACCCTCTCCGTCCCATATTAATTGACTATTATTCTAAAATAGTTGTCTCATACTAGTTGACCACCTTACTAAATCAACAAAACATTATTTAAAATTTTCCTATATTACCCTTGTCATTAATTCCTTTTGAAAGTGTCACATTTATTTGTAAAATTCTCATACAGTTTTTTAAGGGTTGAATTAGTAAAGTTATTTTCTTACTTATAATTTCTTCAGTACCGTGCAAAATAAAAAGTAATCAATTAATATGAAGCGAACGGATTACCACATAAATTTAAAAAAAAATAACATATATTGAGTCTCATGCTGGCACTGAGTCATGTATCTAGTATATTACTAAGCGTCTTACATTGAAAATGTAGTGACATGGATACAATGTAGCGTGAATATCATATATATTTAAATTTCTTGCTCTGTCACTACTGTGAGCCATTAGGTAATAATGTAAGAACACTTACCAAAGGTTGCCCCTGTGGTTGCTGGGATATCTGTGACCAGCCTAACAAAAAAAAAATGTATTAAACATTATTATATATTAAAAAAAAATGTTTGGAGGGGGAATGTGGGGGAGGGGGATTGATAAAATATTTTTCGTTAAATATAAATTATTTGTCATCGATCCTAGTTCTTTTTTATGTTTGCATCCAATATTTGGTACTTATTTGAAATTTGATTAATTTGTGCATCAGAAAGTATCATTTTTATGAAATAACACTTTCCTTAGTTCTTATATAAGCTCACACACATTTTGTCTTCTCTATTGACGATTGATTTGAGAGAAATAAGAAGTATATAATAGTTGTTTCATTAACGTCGTCCTCTAGAGGAAGAACTATATATAAGGAACAAAATGAATATTTATAAGCTAAACGACTTACCAGTGCAAATATTCCCTCAGGTTTGGATTGCTAGGGTTTGGAGCATCAGGATCCACCATAATCTTTCAAAAAGAGAAGAACGTTTCAAATATCTTGAAATTCAAAATTAGGAAAATAAAAAATGAAATAACCTAGACACCATTGAGTATAAACATTGTTTGATTAGACCTATAGTACTTTAAAAATATAGTATATCTTCAAGCTTGCAATATTAAACATACATGTTATAACATTTGTTATTATTATAAATAGTATGTTATGAGTTCTCAAATTCAAATAAAAACTATAAAACAAGTACTTAGCTTGTGAATTAAAATTAGAACTTGCATAAATTCACATAATTAGAAGCCTTTGCACATATTGCGCTTTTGATCTTCTATTCATAGTTAATTGACAAAAGGTCAACAATTACGTGAATTGCTTAAACAATTCTAATCAGCTAGAGATATTAAAATGTATTATATAGAAAAAAAAAAAAATATATATATATCATATAAAATAGAATTATGAGTGTACCAGAGTGTAAAAAATGCGAAGATCATCTCCACCAATGTCAACCCTAGGTTGATTGACAACTTGT
This sequence comes from Solanum tuberosum, assembly GCF_000226075.1. NCBI lineage: Eukaryota > Viridiplantae > Streptophyta > Magnoliopsida > Solanales > Solanaceae > Solanum > Solanum tuberosum. Next base: position 69,053 of record NW_006239475.1, read on the forward strand.
GAAGGCCTCAAGGCACATCCATTGTAGACCACCCTATTGTTGTAAACCACACCAAAGTCTACACACCTTGTGAATGGATCAACAACATCTCCAACAACTCCAGAAACTATTAGAGGATCTCTTGGCATATTTTTTTCTCAATTATAATAAGCTCAATTTTTGTTTATTGCATAAGATGGATGATATTTTATGAGTAGAGAAGCTAGCTAGCTCTTGTTATTTATACTCATCATGAGTAAAGAGCTTTCATATGCTCTTGAGGACACATTTGGTCATAAAAAATATATATTTATTTGTTTTTGGAATAATTTTTTACTTTATTTGAGAATCAGTGGTTGACTGGTCGTGAAACTTTCAAATTCCACTTGTAAGTTGGATTCCGAATTTATAGCATGTTTCCCAACTCTATATTTATAATTCCAAATAAAATGTCTTTCTCTCCTTCGGAAAAAGTTTAATCAAACAAAACTTCATCTTCAACTCAAACAATAATAACAACAATATGTATACTTAGTGTAATTCTACTACTGAAATTTGGAGAGGGTAAGATATACGTAGAACTTACACCTATCTTTGCAATATTGTTTCCGATAGACCCTCAGTTAGGGGTGTGCATTCGGATTAAACCGAATAACCAAACCAAATCAAACCGAATTTTTATTTGGATTGGTTTTTTGGTTTGGTTTTGGATTAATAAATTACTTTGTTTGATTTTTTGGTTTGGTTTCGGGTTTTAAAAAATAAAAACCAAAAAAAACCGAATTATATTAACCACTTTTGTCCCTTTTTGGTTATTGCCTTTCATGATGATTACGTTTATATTTTATGTTTGAATTACATCTATAATAGATATACTTATAAGTATTGTGTTTTAAGTTTTACTTATGATTTCTACTATTAGAAAGTATATTTAAGGGATTAACTATTATTACTTTGGTTATGTTTTTAATTATTGACATAACCGAATAACCAAATCGAAAAAAGCCGAACCGAATAGAGGAAAACCAAACCAAACCAAATTTATTTTGGATCGGATTGGGTTACACTTTTACAAAATCAAAAACCGAAAAATTAAAACCGAATAGTACAAAATCAAACCGAAAAATCGAATGCACACCCCTACCCTCAGTGATCAAAGAAATGGCAACCATATAAAGTGAAAAATTTAGATTTGAAAATCTTCAAACAAAATGAAAAATATTTGATTTCTATGGCCAAAGATTTCTTTACCATCATAGGAATCTATATCTTTTTGAAGTTTTTCTTTAAGGGGAAACCATATATCCTAATTGTTGAGCTGTAAAGAGGAGAATCAAGTAAAGATTTTGACGGATCAACTGAGCCCAATATTTTTGACATAAATTATATTGTACATAGATATTTTCCTAATCCATATTATTATTATTATTATTATTATTCATTTGCTTTATTAATCGTTCAAAGTTTTTTAAATAGGAGGATCACTATAATCATAACGTTATCGAACCGCTATAATAAACCACATGGAAATATATTTTTTACGTTAAATTGTACTTCAATAGATAACACTAATATTTACATTAAAATATACTATTTACGTTGTATATTTGGGGATTGGATTCTTTCTCAAATCTTAATTATAGTGTAAACGTGGATGATTTATGCATCAGACTATCATTTTTGATGAATAAATATATATATGGAGTTTGATAAAGAAAATAAAGATATGTCAAAAATGCCCTTAACTTGTGAGTTTAAGTATACATGAATGTAGTTATTTGAGGCTTTAGTCACAGAAGAAAATAGGATGCTTATATGACATTTTTGTCACCACGCATTCCTTAAAAGAATCTCTATATTCCAATTGGAAAAAGTGATGGAAATTTTTCCTTTATTTACTGGGACTTTTAATTAATAATAATGAAGGTTAAAAATTACAAGGAAGGCCAGCTCTAGAGAGGCCGGGAGCTCTTAAATTTGTTTAGTGGCGAAATTAGAAATTTTATTTAAAAATTAAATAAAAATTGAAGTCTGTTATATTTGACATACAAACCGTTGACCTAAGGAAATTATTGAATTGTCTTCGATGTGAGATTAGAATTTGTTTTTCTACTACATTTATAATAATAATAACAAATCGGTGAAATCTCACGAGTGAGTGGGTAGAATATATACATACCATACTTCTATCTTTGTGGAGTAGAGAGGTTTTTTCGATAAACCCTCAACTCAAAAGAAGTAAAAATCAAAGCATGAATGAAAGGAAAATAGCAACAACAAATTAGCACGGATAAACAAAACAAATTAAGCAACAAGTAATAATAATACAAATTAAAGAATAAGATATTATGTGAATACTAAATAATACTACAAGATTAGGAGAAGATGAGAAGAGGAGTCTAGCACCCAATCAGTCACCTACTAGGCTACTACTCTTCTACATTAATTTCCAACCTTTATATCTTTTTATCTAGATCACACCCTCAATAAATTGAAAATATATCATATCTACCTAATCACCTTTCCCAATTTTTCTTCAACTTACATCTACGACCTCTCCAAAAAAAAGAAAAACTCTTTGTGGACCAGTGTCCTAGCCACCTTATGGTAAGGGGTGTCAAGACACCCCTTCACCATAAAATTACATTGTTTAACTAGGTTATGATATTAATTTTATGTATATATATATATCCCGATTTCTTTATGTGTGTCTCTTCTTCATTTTTACATTATGATACTCTTAGTAAAAATTTTGTCTCTCTTATTTTTATGTTGAACAACTACAATTCTATATAATATTAATGGATATTCCTAATGGCAGAAAAGGTACCTTTTTTTAATTGAGATGTACATATGGGGAAATAAAGAATATTAGCTCTTTGGTCCAATTTCACAAGTTTCTTGTGTTCAAATTGTGTCTAGAAAGAATCAATAATATCAGGAGCATTTGATAGCCTCTCCACACAAAACAACATTTCCTTTCTTTGATCAAGCTCAGGATTTTCAGTAAGAGTGGGGGTAGGGTTACTACAAGTGTGGGGACATGGAAAGTGATTGGTAGTAATCACACTACAAGAAAACATGAAATTAACTATCGAATTTGTTGGTAATCCCTAGCTAATTTGTAGTTAAATAGGTTTTAATAAATCTGATTTTCTTATAATGTCTCTGATCTCGTAGCTAAATGAAATAAGTATGGGATTTTTTTGTTATTTAGCTTACAGAATTTTGTCTGTCGTTAATTTCTTATTTTCTAGTAGTGAATATTTTATGTGTAGGTGGATTTTGGGTGGTGAGTGCGGGTGGAAAAATTTGCGAGCGGTTAGTGTGTGGGGTTTGATACGAGTAGCTGGTGTGTACACTACACTAAAAATTATCTTTATCGGCAATTAACTAATAGTAATAGCTTAATTGCCGTTAAATTTGTTCTTTTAGAGGTAACTAGCACTCTTTGTAAATGTTGCTAAAGCCTATAGCGACATTGAAACCAGTGACAATTAACTAACACCGGTAAAGGGTTTAGCATTCTTTGTTGATGTGCATATTTATTGCCACTGAGAGCTGCTTTTGTTGTAGTAATAGTGAATTTTGAGTAATTATAAATTGACGGCGGGTGGATTTGAAATGCAGAAACAAATGGTTTGTTGTGAGTAGGAAAGTTCACGAATCCGAGGAGTTCAGAGAAGGAAAATGAAGTGGAGGTCTTTTATTACCTGTACGAAAATATAGCACGTATATATAGTGTATATAACTTAAAATTCCATCAAAAAAAAAATTATAATAGATTTGTAGTCCAAGGAGGAAACATTGACATCTTTTGTTCAATCGTCAATCGATGGAAGAAATGAGATATTTTCTCTTGTACGTCTTAAAGAATTCTCACCTCATTGGTTAATTCTTTTCTGATTATAAATGAGACAACTACCTAGAAGGACAATATATCACAAAAGTATTTCTACTATTCAGCTTTAGAAATAGTTTTTATATTTGTTGTATAGTATTGTATTATTTTAATAACGATAACAATTTATAGAAATGTTCAATTGAGATGAGCTTTAATGCTTGCTCGAGGACGAGCAAAAGTTTAAATGTGAGGTGTTGATGTGAGGTCAAAAATATATATTTTAATCATTATTTACCTCTCATTTATTATTTATATTTATCCTTTTTGAGCATAAATTTTATGAATTGTGCTAAATAGTGTATTTTATTTGTAGGAGTAAATTGATGTAAAATTGAAGAAGTTTGGAGTTAAAACGAATTTAAGATGAAAGATTGAAGAAGAAAATCAAACAGACGCTTAATGGATTAAATTGAATATAATAATATATATAAATATATAAGGTGCATATTGCGAACTGCAAAAGGAAATATTGCCACGTGGCCACAATGGAAGATAAGAGTGCAAGCGGCGGCGGCTACAGTGTTTCACGCGTAAAGGAATTCTTATTCCGCTTGGATTTGGTTTCCAATGTTTTGGACTCAATTATTTTATTTAAGATTTTTTATATTTATAAATAGTCCATAAAAATAATTATTGGAAGACATTAATTATAGGAGGAGATCAATTAGAGGGCATCAAGTAGAAAATCGTCAATACTTTTTAGGTTTCTTTTCCTCTTTTTGTTTTCTTAGAGATTAGTACGCCCTAGTTATGGAGCTATAACTACGAATTGATTGTTGATTATTTAAGGCTTTTTAAATTAATTTTTGGTTGTCATTATAAGTTACTTCTATATTCTTGTTTTAGTATTTCTTGACTGGCCATCTAGAAATAAATATATTGTCTAATCTTAAAATCGAGAGAGGAGGGATTAGATAGACCAAAGAATATAGAGAGCTCGATCGACCCATTTGATTGAGGTGATTAGTATTCAAGAGTGACTCCCGGGTAGGATGAAATATAAATGCTCGTCAGTTAGTCTATTTATCCCCGCTCAACGATGTAGTTAGATAGCTAACTGAAATAGGCGACGAGAGGTGTGTAACCCGACTAATACAATTAACCCTATAAATCAGTTACTTGACAACTAAAATTAGTTCTAAGCCAAGAATATGATATATGAGATTCATTGCATGCTGCAATCCTGGAATTTTCCAACCATTGTAAGTAATTTTATTATTTTATTCGTGCATTCTTTTCTTTTGGCACTCTTAAATAAATAATTAAACAAGTATAATCTAGTAAAAATAGTTAATCGATAAATTATTTGAATTCGATGATCTGACTCTTTTAAAAGTCACGCGACCACGTACACTTATGTGTGCAATTGACAGCACCAAACTTCTCATGTGAGGTTTTACTTGTGTAAATGATTCTCCCAAAGACAACCTGTCTTCTAACTTTGTCCAATACTGTACATCAATTTTGCTTAAATTGTCCTATTGTAAGGTGATTTTTAAATTTTGTCTTTTAAGTTATTGATTTTTAATTTTTGTTTATTTGATAAAAAAAATTATTGATCAAATTATTCTATCTATGATGTCATTTTACAAAGTCTTGTTCGATATAAATTTTGTAATATCTTATTCACAAGGTAAAAGTTTAGAATACTCTTGCTTTGTTCGACAAAAACTCTGAAGTAACTAAGTTATTGCTTGCAATTTCTTTTATGTTTTTTAGATTTTCAATTACCTTTTTTCTACTTAAAATATTAAATGTCAAAAATTAAATATCGTCCTTAAATTAATGAGGTTCGTGTGAATGACTTGATAGACTTTGAGGCATTACCCTAATTTTCTATTGATTTTCGCATGAACATAAATATAGATCGAAATATTTAACTATCAACAAAAAAAGTCAAGACCACAAAAAAAAAGTATAAAACAAACCAAATGGGAAAAATCGACCCATCATTTGGATAATTCTAAAAAAAAAGACTATTGACAACAAGTGGAGAGTTTGCTTCTTCTTTTTTCTTGAAAAGTTATTACTCCCTCCGTCCTAATTTATGTGACTTACTTTTCTTTTTAGTCAGTCCAAAAAAAGACACATTTCTGTATTAAGTAACAATTTAACTATAAAATGTCTATTTTATCCTTAATGATATGATTTACAGTTACACAAATTTATATCATTCATTTTGGATCACAAGTTTTAAAAGTCTTCATTTCTTTCTTAAACTCTGTATCGAGTCAAACTACCTCACATAAAATGAGACAGAGGGAGTAACAATTTAACTATACAATGTCTGTTTTACTCTTAATGAAATGATTTACAACCACACAAATTTCTATCATTCATTTTGAACCACAAGTTTTAAAAGTCTTCATTTCTTTCTTAAATTCTGTACCGGGTTAAACTACCTCACATAAAATGAGAAAGAGAGTGTAATATACTATATGTTGATTTTAGGAGAATTTTAATATTTTAAAATTATGTTGAAGTGTTGTCTCCAATTCCATGGCTTCATACCTGTCAGAAATTAGACCATTATACCTTAATTACTCAGCATGGTGCATTACTTTTTTAGCCGTTGAATTTGGCTTAATTGTCACACTTCATTGCTGATTCAGTTTGATGTGAACGTTGGCCATTTTTGTTGTCCGTTGTGGCTTTCTGGCAGAACGTCAACTATGACCATTACTTCCTCACTCTTTATTTCCAATTATTCTTTGTAACCGATGTTACACCTAAGGTCATTATCTTCACTATTTACTATCCCATTATCTTCCTATTCATTTCTAGGAAGACTTCTTGTGGTATAAATAGTGATGGTCTTCATTTGATTTAGATACAAGAAAATAGAGAGTGCATAAAGTTTGTCAAAAAAGAGAATTCTTATTAGTTGAAGAGAGGTGTTCTTTTTGTGGAGCTTTGGACTTAACTCTTGTCCAGAGTTGTTGAGTTATACTTTGTGTTAAGGTTGTTGTATCTTGGAGGGGACAAGTCAAGAAGAACTACTGCTGGACCGGTGAAAAACATTTGTTGCAGTGAGCTTGAATCTCCTTAAAGAGAGCGAGATTTCTGCGATTTAGTCTGACGAGATTTATTTCTTCATTTTTATTTTCAATTATAATCTTGTAATTCTGTTATTTTGTAATTTTTCACTAACACTATAGAATCATTTTATTATTTCTTGAAGTTCGCATCTTTCAATCGAAGAAGCATATAATCATGAAAAAGCATGAACACAATCAATTATGTGGCACAAAATGCCTTGATATTCACAAGCAGAGATTTAACATATGGTAAAAAGGCAAAAAGCTACAAAGAGAGATTCATAGCCTAACAAAGGGTTCGATCCAATTGACGTCCATTTATGAGGTGTCAAATATATTTACCTATCATTGTCTAAGAATTATTTTTATAATTTATCCAAAAGAATATAACATATGTGATATATACCCACACCAATTATGTCTGTGGACCTATCAGTGGCGGCTCAACGTAATTGGGGATCTAAAGCAAAATTTTAATTGAAGCCTAAAAAATTTCATACATATTTATTTAAAATTTATTTTTCTAATTGTTTAGATGCAAATTATTACTTCAACTTTTTTATAGATGATTTTTTAGTACTTTTTTTATTAATTTTAGGTAAGATTTTATCAATTCAATGCTGAAAAATATCCTTTTACGAAAGCAATCATTATATGAATTGTTAACATACTTCTATGAGTAATAAGTTGACAAACTTTAAACAAAAATAAGAGTTAGAACCATAGAATCTGATTCAAGATGTTGATAACTTGATGATATACCTTACTTTGATTGAAAATTAAGTTTTAAAAAAAATTGTGATTCACTTTGTTCAACATTGTTCGACTAATGACTCAGATTTTGGATAGAATATTACTTTAACTTATGAAAGATTTGAAGAAAAAGAGCACAAAAGGAGTTTTAAAATAAATAAATAATGTGAATATTAGTTAGCAAAGAAATGTAATAAGACAAAACAACGTTCTCTTGATTTCTTCTATTTGAGTGGGGTTAAGGAGAATAAAATTATATATATATATATAAAATTTGTTCTTGATAAAAATTTGAGGCCTCCCAAAACTGGGGGCTAAGGCATGTGCCTTAATTTTTATAAGTAAGAGCCGTCCCTGGGACCTAGTATAGCGATATCGATATTTTAAAGAAGTGATTAATAAATTACATGCTGAAATTGTTATACAAACTAAATTTGTCTAATACTTTCATTATTAAGCCAAAACTATCGGGGTTTCAACCAAACTCTTTACATATTTAGCTCAGAAAAAGAAGAAATTTAAAATTGAAATAATTTTTCATCGAATCTAAGAAAAAATAAAATAAATACACCATAAAAAATCCATTATTTTGTTGTTAAAAATTTATCGGGCTAAATATGTAAAGAGTTTGTTTAGACTATTGTCACGATCCAAACCGTCGTGACTGGCACCCACACTAACACTCCGGTGGGAGAACCACTACTACAACCCAAATCAAGCAAATAATCTAAAAACTAAGGCATTTAATCAAACACTACGGAAATAAAAATAGAGTTCCCATAAACTCTAACAAAAGTCTAACAATAATAATTAATAATGTGGAAGAATAACCTAGAACCTGAAAGTCAATGTACCAAAACATTCTAACAATGAACCAAGTCTAAACACGAAGGGATACAACCTCATACTAACGAACTAACTAAACCAAGGTCTAAGTCCGGAAATGGTGGACATAGACGAAAGAGAATTTCATGGCAGCCCGGAAGAATTGCTCACCCTTGAATTCGAACGACGATCACTGATCTTCTAAGTGAGGTTTGTTAATAACCGCTTGAAGATGCCATGTACTCAACAAAAAAATAAGAGCAAGTGCAGAATCAATACACAACCACAATGTACTGGTAGGATCACGCGGTTATCCCACTAGTGCAACATAAACAAGTCAAATAACATTATAATCACATGCAAATATATCAACATATACAATATTATCAACATTTACGAACAATGAACAACTTCACGTTTATATGTCAAATCATTGGTCCTCTCATGGAACCAAACCCAACAGTTAGCATGCCGAAACGTGGCAACCGATCTCATATTTATGCCGGAACGTGGCAATCGATCCCATATTTATGCCAGAACGTGGCAACCGATCTCATTCACACACCATAATCACAATCACAAGTATATCATCAAGATCATACATTTAAGTCATGATTTCATGGCATTCATCAACTATATATTTCATTTACAACAAGTGTGATCAACATTGCAACATTCATACATATACAAGTGTCATAATGAAGCAAGACAAACATACATCGCACAATCATAGAATCACAACCATCACCTACCTCGAAACAAGCTTGAAACCCCTAAGAAACTTGATTCTTCCCTTTCCGGATTCGTTCCGCTTGTTCTTGGTCTACAAACAAATCAATATAATACGGGAATCAATAAACAATCATTAATTACCCGGATTACTAACAATTCTATGAACCCTAGATCAAACTCATGATCCCAATTATTCAAATTAGGGTTATTTCCACCATAGAATCTATAACAAAACCCTCCCCCATCAATACTCATCCATTCTATTACATTATACGGATCGAAAGACGGATTCAGGGAGTGAAAAGCTTACATTTAGCCTCAAGAATGGTGAAAAACGAGTATGAGTCGACTAGGAGTCGTTCCTTAGCTCAAAAAGTCAAAAAGTGCATAATAAAATCGTTTAGGGGTTTATTAACGACTTTAATTCGCGTCGGGCCCGCCACAGCGGCCACCACCCCGTCATAGTGTCCCCGCCAAAGCAGCAAAATCCAGCGCCAAAGCGGCATTCTCGAGACAGAGAGTTATTTCAAGAATTCCAAAATCCTCATTTCACAACACACCTCTAACCCACGACGCTCAGTAAATACTCTTTACGCTAAGATCGATTCCGGGAGTTCTACTCGCCCGAATTCAATTTCGTAAAGTCGTACGAATTCCTTAACGAGTTATCTAACTACTCATGTAATCAAAATCATAAATGATTCACCCGATTGTTACCAGATTTTCCTACACCTCAATGATTCTGATTTCGTCCAAATCTGGACCAAGGTTGAAAAAAATTCAAATACTACGAAAAAGTTTTATGGCCCCAAATTTTCCCCGTTGACTTTTCTATAACGACGGGAACAGATCGTTACAACTATAGAATCATTTTATTATTTCTTGAAGGTCGATCTTTCAATCGAAGAAGCATATAATCATGAACACAATCAATTTTGTGGCACAAAATGCATTGTTATTCACAAGCAGAGATTTAACATGTGGTAAAAAGGCAAAAAGCTACAAAGAGAGATTCATAGCCTAACAAAGGGTTCGATCCAATTGACGTCCATTTATGAGGTGTCAAATATATTTACCTATCATTGTCTAAGAATTATTTTTATAATTTATCCAAAAGAATATAACATATGTGATATATACCCACACCAATTATGTTTGTGGACCTAGTATAACGATATGATATTTAAAGAAATGATCAATAAATTACATGCTGAAATTGTTAAACAAATTAAATTTGTCTAATACTTTCATTATTAAGCCAAAACTATCGGGGTTTCAACCAAACTCTTTACATATTTAGCTCAGAAAAAGAAGAAATTTATAATTGAAATAATTTTTCATCGAATCTAAGAAAAAATAAAACAAATACACCGTAAAAACTCCATTATTTTGTTGTTAGATATTTATCGGGCTAAAAATAATGAAACTCTAGCAAAAACAATTTATAGATTTGGTCCAAAAGAAAAGAGATGGACTAAAGTTTCAAATGATCATGCACAAGATTAGGTGACCTACGAAAAAGTTATGATTGTTTTACCAAAGGTTGATTACAAAATGTTGTCATCGCCCCAAGATAGCATGCCCAGGCCTAAGGAGGGAGTTAACTAGGGACGCGAAGCGTCTAGAGTAGAGTTAAACCTAAAAAAATCATGATTTAATAAACAGCATCATGATGTGTTATAATCATAAGATCATTGTTCATACTAAGATTTTATTTATAAGATCTACACTCTTAATTTGCATGATTCTACTAAAATAGTTTTTAAGTTCTTTTGCATGGTGTATCCTTGTGGCCATATTGGTGGTACCAAAGGATGAAAATGGTGAAACTCTCCCTTTATATGTGGGATTTAATCAGTTCATCACCAAGTGGTATCAAAAACCCTACCACATCTTTAACCAGAGGCTTCGTATTCGAGTATAGGGAATGAAGAAACTCCTAGTAGAAATCGTTTCACATATAATGGGCAACACGACTTCGGATTAATCGAACAAGTGTGCAGCACATATGCTCAAATCCTCAGACCTTCACAAAAATGTATTAAGACTTTTGTTGAAAACTATTTCTTACTCAAACTAAGAGAGCCTTAACGTAACTGGTAAAGTTGTAGTCACATGACCAGTAGGTCACGGTTCCAGCTGTGAAAACAGCAGTCCCATATTCTCAAGAAAATGTGGATCTTTGTAATATAGTTAATATTTACGAAAACCTCTGTACCATATTTCCACTAACAAACTAACCATTGTTCAATGATTTTACTAGGGTCATTCTTCAGCTAAGGCCTGCACAAAGTCAAATTGTAAACATCAATAAATGCTTATAGATAAACAAATACAATCAAGATGAATCATTCCACAGGAATGCAAATTAAATACCCCAAGTGGATATAGCTGATCGTTCTTTTCGAACCACTGTGCAGTTGCTTCACTGTTGGGTGTTTGTAGGTAAAGGGCATACTTGCAGTCAGGTAACTGTGGTTTTACCATGGAAGAAGGGCAAACTGGAGTTTTTCAGACAGCTAGAATGGATACTCTACTTACGACTAATAACTCAACATCACAAGATAAGATAGGACAAGAGAGGCTTATTCAAGTATAAGCAACCTCCGCCTTCAACCTTGAGGTTATGATTCGAGTCACCAAGGGAGTAGAGTGGGGAGCTCCTGGGGTGGAGTTAAAAGAAGCAGTACAAGATAAGATAGAAACTCACCGTTAAATACCATTACTAGCAGTGAGACACCTAGTCAACCTTTAGAATAAATAGCTCTTCACATTCTAAGTATTATCTACAATCCCGTTTATATTACTGTTTTTACATCTACCGGTCATAAGGAAATTCCATGTCGTTCTCGGTCACTTTAAACGGTTGAGGATGTTGGCCAGAGCAATAGAGATTCCACATCTTAAAATAAGACCGCTCCAGATTCCGTACCTAATGATACATAGAAAAGAATAAGCATTGTTAACTAAAAGAATAGCACTCAAAGCAACACATTTGTAACGGGGGTTCAGCAAATCTTAAGGTACTTGACGTCATAAGCATTGAATAACAGTCGTATATCGTGGCATTGGATCACTCACCCAGCGCTCTGTGTCAAACAGAGGGCAACTCAGGCGCACAGCCTTGAGTCTATTGGTGAGATCTTGGAGCTTGGGACGATTTAGTGCCAGTGACACTGCCTTCTCTTCATACTCCTTCATACTGTAAAACATAAAGCAAATCAAAATGAACAAAGCCCGAAAAGGTAGAGATACATGGATAAGAAAAGTATGCTCTCCTTTTCTTTGTTTCTACACACGTCATCCCTGTCTGAGACTATAGCTTTATATGGTTTAAATTAGGTAGGATGTCCTTTTCACAATGCAATTTTCGCAAGCAGAATAAAATTATACTAGATTGTTCAGTCTTACGGTCAGTTTGAGTTTGTACCAAACATTTTTCCTAGATATATACCAAAATAGCAGACCGCCAGCCATACAAGATAACAGTTCACGTGTATCTTGAATAAAGCTTCTAAAGTGCAATTCAATGGAAATATCAACTTAAGAAAGGAACATGTTTGTCAGGTCCAAGCCATCATAGGAACCTGCAAAGTCGAAAACACCTACCTGCTAACAACCATCTCCTCACCAACCCCTGTGGCCAAACACAACGAACCAGCCACTCTAGTTGCCATTTTCTCAAGGGGAAGGGTGACCATCGGAAGACCAGCCCAAAGTACATCTGTTCCAGTGGTATGTGCATTGCACAGTGGTCTGTGAGAAAAAGAAACCAAATTCATCGGCATGAGTTGAATCAACACAGGATATTGCAAAAGGAAGATGCAAGAAAAGTTGTAATATTCTAACGTGTCAAGGCAAAGATCTGCCAAGGAACTGCGTCTGATGTGCTCTTGTTTCATCGCAACATCTGTGAAAATAATTTGATCCGGCTGCACACCATGTGTAGCAGCATCTGGAAAAGAATAAATCACATTAAGGATATCTCCGGTAACAGATTCCATAGAATAATATTTCAAAAGCCTCATCACACAAGCTTAAAGTAACAGAAGTAATGTGAAGAGAAACATACGTGCGCGAACCCTCATTTCCCCTGCAGCTGGAAATCTAAGCAGCCAAAGAGCACTGTTTGGTACACGCTTAAGAATATTGCACCTGAAATATCAAACTAAAGAGTATAATGCAACTTGTCTTAACCAACAGTATATATACCAATATAAAAGCCATCTGAACCTACCATGTCTTAAATATCTCAGGATCCATCTTGTAGAGCTGATTAAAACAAGCAAAAATGAATTTGTCCTCTGGCAGCCCATAATCTGAGCGCCTGGGTTGGCAGCTTGGATCTAACGCGTCACGGTTTTTCTAGACAATGGCATGAAACCCATCAACATTTGGGAAGGAGAACAATTACAAAAAATTCAAAATAAGAATCTCAGAAGCTTGAGCCCGAGAACTCACTTGCTTATAATCATTGACAAAATAACAATGAGGGAGATGGACAAGCTTCTCTGAGTAAATATGTGAGTACCGCGTAGGTGACACAAACTACCAAGTATACAGGAGAAGCAATATCAAGGACAAGAAAGAAGAGCAAATAATGTGAAGTTTAAATGTGTACTGTGTAGGTGAAACAAACTGCCGTGTATTAAAAGAAGTATGTCAAGATCATAAGAAAACGGAAAATAAGTAAAATACCTCATCTGTAACCAAATAATGTATATAGTTAGCTCCAGTGGTTCCAGGAAACCCCATATACGAAACCTGGATAGGAGCAGGCTGCATTGCAAAGATCTCATTTCGGGCCCCCTACAAAACATAATTAGCAGGTTAAAGATGAGCAGTAGCTTACCGATGCAAAACTTTGCAGAATAAATACGCGGTCATATGACAACAAAATTGTAGTAGTAAAGCTCATGAGACCATCCAGAACCCTGCAGTTGCGTAATGAAAAAATGTGAGATGACATTTTCGAAATACTCATAGCCCAAGGTCATGCTTATCCAAGTAACCTGATCTCCATAATTCCGAGGAAAATCCCCAACAATGATGGCTCCGTTTTTTTCTGGTTCTCTTTTATTTTTTAATGGGTTGCATTCACAAGCAAATGAATTCAGCTACAAACAAGAATATGATCTCATTAACAAGGTTAGGAACCGATATCTTACCTTAGTATAACCGTTAAGATTGATTAGGATCTGTATTTGATCCTCATTAATCATCCTAGCTATCACATCAGATGTCAACGACGATACATCAACAAAATGCTCTGCTTCTGACTGAATGCGGAGCCTCCACTCAGTGCCATCATTTGGACTCAAAGCATAGCAGAACACCTGGTAATAGGAGTCCTTGTAGGTTTAATAGGAACTGCGGAGGGAGGAGATGAGGGGGGGGGGGGAATCATAACAGTACCAATGCATCTTAAAAATGATATGGTATTCATACCTCAACATTTTCTCTATCGTGCATGCCAAACACTGAACCCATCAGATGTGATAGTGGGTGGTTGCCAAAATCACTACTCACATATCTAGGCACATTTAAAAATTCTCATTATACTAGTAACATTTGTGAGTAACTGTAGTGTCCGAGGAAAGATGTAAGCAAGTAGACAGCTGATCGGAGACTTACCCAACCCTAAGCCGACCACTCCTGCTACCACCCTTTATTGGCAATGGAGGAGGATGACTGAAAGGAGGAAGTGAGAAACGAGCTGCAATTACAGAGCAGTGCTGGGCATACTTACAACTGTATGATCAAAGGAAAGGTTAGTTAGGAAGTCACATCATTCTTTTCCATCGATCCAAAAGAAAATCCCTCACCTGATTTCTAGAGCTAGCAGTGGATCGAGAGGGTAAGCAATTGCATGAAAAGGCTGTACACTTGGGATAACTGACATCTACGACAAAGTTGTGGTAGAGAAAACAATTAAGGAAATTATGAATCAGTATCACAGTGATCAACATATAGCTTACAATACCGACATGTCATGGTTGAATGAGAAGCTGAGATACCTTAATCTGTCTTCTCAGGATCCCCTCAACTTCAATAAACATCTTCTCTCGATCATCCCAATCACAGACACACTAGGAAGTATAAAATCAAATATAATAAGTGTGTTAGAAAAATAGAATTCCAGCAAACATTCATCCAATCAGCAGGTACAAATTAAGCCTCAGTCCAGAAAGCAACATATCACTCTAGTGTCCATCCCTACCTAAGAATACCAGCTCAAGAAAAAGTAATGTCTTATGAAGCTAATTATTGTTCCTCATGCACGAGATGCGCATGGAAATTACCTAAGTTCCTTACAAACACAAAATACTAAACTTAAGTATTTCCTTCCAAACTGGTAAATTGGCATCGGAGGTAGAAACGAACACAAGACAAATCTAAGTCTTAACATAAAACCTATTAAAAACAAAGGAGAAAAAGAGCACAGCGTGAAACTGTCATTTAAATAAAGTATTTTAGTTGTTGAAACATATCTTAAGCATATAGTCCATTAACAGATAATATTAACTTATGAGCTTAATATTTGCAGGTCAGGTAGATCACGCTGACATTAAAAAAGGCAGCAAATATTTCATGAACTCTTTGATAACTCCACCCAAGAAAACATTGGCAACTGATGAGTGAAGATACCTGCAACGTGTGAAGAAGATTACAAGTTGCTTCTGGGAAGTCGGGACGTAGCATCAAAGCTTGTCTATAGCTTTTTATAGCTGCCTCCACATTGCCACTGCAGAAGATTGAATGAAAGCATTTCAAATGAGCAAAATGGACATAAACAAAACGCACGAGAAAGGACCATTAACTATTTGAAGCTTGCAAACTAGACAATGAACCTGTCCTTATAAGATGAAGCCAAATTTGCATGAGCCTCTGCCATATTTGGTCTTATGGTAATAGCTAGCATATAGTCCTGAATAGCTTCGTTAACTCTACCAATCTCCTTGTATGTGTTACCTCTATTGACTAGTCCATCAGCTGCCATGGGATCAATCCTGAGTACCTCATTGTAGCAAGATATGGCATCTGCATAGTTACCCTGTAAGTTAACCAAAAGAAAAATAATCACTTGTCTGGTCAAGACCCTGCAAAGGGAGCGCACTAATTTGTCAAGAGAGAACAATCACTTCTAGCTATCTTTGCAGCCACATACAGCCGTCCGAACAGCTTTTCTTTCACTGACATGAAAATTATTGTTTCTTCAAAATTACATATAAACATGTACCTGCTGCTTGTATATTATGGCTAAATTGTTAAAAGGAGCTGAAAGCCCAGTTGTCACAGCTAAAGTTGCCTTGTAACACTGTGCAGCAGCACTCATCATGTTCCTAGAGAATCAGGAATGACAACTCTGAAGATTACTTGATCTGAGCATCTCCAGTCCTCCCAAAAGGGGGTAACAGCAAAAGAAAATAATTAATTCAATCAAGTAAACCCTACCACTCCATATAAATGTTTCCAAGATTAGTCAGTGCTTGAGGATGGTTAGGCTGAAGTGAGAGGCATTGCTGTAAGCACCAAACGAATAGATTAAGAAAATAGCACGATAGAGAAAAAAGAAAGCATGTATCCACACAAAAAGTGAATATAGCTTACACGATAGTAATGAATTGCTTCTTCAACTTTACCAGCATCTTTCAGAGCATTACCCTAAAAGCAATAGAGTGGGTAGAGTAGATAATTAAGACCTGAAGAAATTAACTTTGTACTGAACAGCTACACAGTAGAAGATGAAATAATTAAGGCCCACCAGATTGTTATATGCCTCCAAGAATCCAGCATCACAGGTTATAGCTCTCCTGTAATTAAGCATGGCCATCTCCAGGTTGCCTTGTTCATAGTACACAGTAGCTAAGTTGCCTGCACATATTTTACATATTTACGATCTGTACAATGATTAATCATCATCATTGAACACTACTGCCCTATGGATTCTTTCCCCCAAAGATAAAGAGGAATTCAGTAATAGGCTTATATGCACCATGAGCTGCAACACCACTGAAATAAAACTTTCAACAGACTGAGAATTTGTGAGGCTCTCCCTTCCCTCCCCCCCCCCCTTTTTTTTTTGGGGGGGGGGGGGGGGGGGGGGGGATTTGTTTTGT
>NW_006239475.1:86575-96779 GCF_000226075.1 Solanum tuberosum
TGGGGGGGGGGGGGGGGAGCTAATGTCTAGTTAACATCAAGCTATGTTTTCCATGCTACTTCATCTTCCACAGCATACACTAACACTAAATTCATGGGAAAATGGAAACTTGAGGTTTTAGCCTATTGCCAAAATGACTGCCATGCTAAAAATACAAGCAGTATGAATAATCCCCAAGAAAAAAAGGAAGGGAAGAAATATGATGTGATAATTCTGTGCAAAGACATCAATAAATACACTTACTAAAAGAAAGGCGTCTATAAGTATAGAACTATAGATGAGTACTGTATAAATGAAAATCACCCAGTAAAAAGCAACCTCATAGCAATGACTATGAAGCTAAGACCGAGAAAGGTGCACTTACCAAAAGCCATAGCATAGTCTGGTCGCACAAGGAGAGCACGCTGGTAACACATAATGGCCTCCTGTGGCATCCTGAGAGCCTGGAAATACAAACCAGATACACATATTTCTCACATTCTTGTCCAGGCATTTTGCACAACAGACCATATTAGCACAATGCAGAAGCGCTTACCTTATACACATTTCCCAGGTTCAAATATGCGTCTGAAAAATTTGGTTTTAGCTTGACAGCTTCCTGGTTGTGAGAAGTTCAAACCACAAAATAGTGAGTCAACTTAATAGCCCATAAACAAAGAGCGGAGGCAAAATAAAAGCAAATTTGGCAAAAGGTGGAGGATTTGTGGCTTAGGTCGCAGGTTCAAGCCCCACACCATGCAAAGCAAAGCCCGGTATTTAAGTGGAGAAGGGTAGAGCGGCGGGCCCATTATCCACCGAGTTTAGAAGGCTGTGATTGGTCCAAAGGGCGAGTCACAGACGGATTTCTCGGTTAAAAAAAAAAAACAAATCCAAATCTCTGATATAATAAACTGATATACACTACGATATAAGGTACTCCTCCGTACCTTGTAGTACTGCAATGCCCTGTTAAGATCGCCAGCATCCATGAAGAGGCCAGCAAGATTGGACCATGCAACAGCAAATGTAGGTTGTATGCGCAGTGCCTCCACATAACAATTGTATGCCTAACGGAAAACTAATAATCAAGACAACAGAAATCAACCAGCATAACAAGAGCCAGCAAAGCATCTATAGCCAACAGAAAAGCATAGGAACTGCACTTCAAGACTGAAAGACCTGTCAAAGAATAATAAAATTGGAGAATGCAGAGTATATCTCACTCAACACATATGTGTAGACGTTGTACAAAGTTCAAGTCCACAACCATCCTACAGCCACTCGTTAAATACATATAGGGCCCACCATCAATGACAGAACAAAACAAAATATAAGTTATGAAGAACCAGTGTTTTACCTCTTGCACCAAACCTTGTGCTTTCATCAGATTTCCAAGATTGCTATGTGCGTCAACCTAGAAAGAATACAAGGGAGTCAAGAAAGAAACATAGCAAGAAGCAAATCTACTGAACTGTTACAAAGAAGCCAAATAAATAGGTAATCTTGAATACCAGACGAGGATTTAAAGCTAGAGCCTGATGGCAACATTGGGCTGCGTCACTCAGCCTTCCTTTCCTCATATATGCACCAGCTAAATTTGACCAGGCATCAGCAAAATTGGGACGCAGCTGCAACCAAAATATTACCGTAAATTATGTCATTCAACAATAATGAACCATAGTTATATTATAGCAGAATTATAGCAAACACCTTTGCTGCTATATCAAGATTCCAAACAAAAAGCCAAACTTGCAAATATATAGTTGAGGAACCTGTTGCCATAATTTCTGTGAAAGAGAGGCTTCCATCACGTAGGAAAATGAAAGGTCTTCTTTCGGTTTTTGAAATAAGAAAGGAGAACAGTGAATTTCTAGGACCCAAATTGACCTGTATATACTCTTTTCCTATCCAAATTGCGCATTATATATTCTTTTTTCGATAACCAGATGCCCCTTACATATCCTTGCGAGCTCTATTTGAAAAGGTAAGAATTACTTTAAATCACCAAGAATTAGCCTGTTATCAGACAGAAAATTCCTCTTTGAATAAATTGTTAAGCATAGCCAAAAAGAATGGTCACTTTTAGTGTCAAAAGCCAAAACCCCAGAAAATAGAACTTAACGAACAAGTGACTTGTAGTAGTTTTGCATTAGATACAAGACTTGTTAGTTGTTTCCGATAGTGGTGCTTTAGCACAAAGAGATGAAGCGTCCGGGACCCCGGCCAACAAGACCACAACAATCTAAACATAGTTATCTCAAACCCCTAACTTCTGTTAGCACCACCTTTTCTAAATGTTTCATGCCTGAGGGTTGAGATGCGCAACTTATGCAACATAGTCTATGCAACAAAAATCCAAGGCCACATACCTAGACCCATTTCCGAACCAACACAAGATATTATTATTGGACTCTGTGTATTAACGAGCGGAAATTATCGAGTTTTCAACTAGTTGTTATGTGTAACGCGCCTTCCCTCCCCTCACTTTGGAAAGATTGTCAATATTTTCTTATGATGACCTGGTCGAGAGAGTACGATATGATCCTTTAGATTCAACATCAACCATGCTTCAACCCTCAGATCGTTGGTGAGGAACATTATGAAACCACCAAAAGAGTTAAGCAAACTTTAAAACGTTACAAAGAACTTCAGGACACTAGAGCAATCCTTGAATTAGATGAATTAACCAAAGAGGATCGTTAGCATATTTCAGGCAACAATTCTTCTTTATTTTCCTTTTATTCTTTATCCAAAAATAGTCTTGGCATATACACAGAAAATATTTCTATATAATATGCAAGTATATTAACCAAGTATTTGACTAATAACAACTTTATTTACAATATGCAGGAAATTTCTATGGACTGGGAGCATGGAGTTATCACACAAAGCTATACTGGCTTGGGATAAGATATGCTGCCCAAAATCTGCAGGAGGCCTGAATGTACTGGACATTTCACTCTAATATAGTCCAGCAGTCTGTCACTCTGTGGAACTTATTTAGGAACTTATGTAGGAAGAAGGATAAGTTGTGGGCGGTATGGATTCACACAGAGGTTGTTAGACCTACTATGTTGTATGGGGCAGAGTGTTACCAGTCAAGAACTCTCGTTCAGAAAATGAATGTAGCGTAGGCCATAGATGATGATGCTTAGATGGAATGTGTGGGCCCAAAACGAATAGTACCATCAAGGGTATGGTGATTTCTACTGAGACAAAAAATTCTTAACTCAACAATCCAGCAATAAAAAACAGAACTTGAAGAGTTCTTAAATTTGCTTCCATGTGGTTCGCACCAAAGAAAATCAAGAGACGGGAAAACTTAAATAGCAATAGTTTCCAAGTTAACAAAAGCCATGAAGAAGTACACACTCAAAAAAAAAAAAACGCTCGTTATTCCAACAGCATTAGTCATGCTTATTAACCATCGACCTAAGTGGGATAATGAAAATTATAACATTCCAATAAGGCAAATGAAGATGCATACAAACCTCTATTGCAATCAAATAATAGCGTATTGCAACATCGATATTGTCCTTTTCCTGCAAATAATAGAAGGCAAACAAATCATATCGATGTTCAATCACAAAAAGTAAAAGTTAGCAACTAGAAGAACTAATACAACCATACCTTCCAAGCATTTGCCATATTTCCATAGCACTCAGCAAACTGTGGATTAACGCGGAGGGCTTCTTCATTTTTTGCAATGCATGTATCAAAATCATGCAACTAAAACAAGGAAAAATAAAATTATTTACATAGATCTATGGGGATAAGTACATGCAAGACATAGGAGGCAGTAGGCACTGTGAGTATAAAACACTGCCATAAAGCATACCTGATAATATATAGCCCCCAAAAGAAGAAGATTATCAGTGCGCTGGGGATTTCTCTCATAAACTGCCTTGCTATGCTCTAGAGCCTGTTTATAGTTTCCAGCTTTGTAGTTCTGATGAGCAAGAGTTAAGAGTGTGTCCTCATCAACTGTGGCACAAGAAATACAGATGTCAAAAGCTATAAAGACACACACACACACACACAGAGAGAGTGGGTGGGTGTACTAGCAATGCATGTTATCATTAATAAAGCAGTTCTGATAAGCAAGAGTTAAAGGTGTGTCCACATCAACTGTCGCACAAGAAAATGAGAAATACAGATGTCAAAGTAGAGAGAGCTCAAACCTTGAAATCAATTCTAATAAATGGTCACATGTGATCCACCACAACTAACGGTGTCATCACCACGAGAAAAGGAAAACCAACCAAAAGTAAATGTCGCGCTATATAGCATTCAAGTTTTCTCACGTTAACTTGTTAGTTTCTAGAAATCTTGGGTGATACTCTTATTTTATGCTATATGGTATCTTTTGGGATTTGAGGTTCAGCAGAAACTTACAAGGCTAATAAAAAACTTGGTTGGTTTGCTCCACCATCAAAAAATTACTATGGGTTCTCAGGATGTTTGGAAATGGGAACAGGGGAAATGGAGTCTTTTCCGTTTTGTGAGAGAGGAGATTGTGTACCCACATACCTCGATATGGATCCCTAGAGCAACGAGAAAGGTGTGCTTCTTCACTTGGCTAGCCATGAGGGGGGTGATCTTGACAGCGGAGAACTTGAGGAAGAGAAAGCTTACTTGTGCTAGTTGGTGCTTCATGTGCAAAGAAACAGGAGAAGACATATATCACCTGCTCTCACATTGCCAAGTAGCATCTTAGTTATGCGGGGAGCTGATGAGATGGTTTGGTTTTGAGTGGGCAATGCCGAGAACTGTGAAAGAAACAGTGTTTAGCTGGCTTGTAGAAGACACTAGACAGGGGAGGAGATGCAAGACATGTGAAGTTGCACCTTTAGCATTGATGAGGACCATATGGAGAGAGAGGAATAGGAGAGCTTTTGATGGAATAGAGAAACATGTCGTCCACTTGAGAAATAGCCTCGTTTACCTTATTTCTTTTGGTGCACCATAAAGTAACTTTTTGTATAGATGATTGGGTGGCTTTCGTAGAAAATCATGTATTTTTGACAGATTTTCTACATTTTGTACACGGGCTAGTTAATGCTCTTTTGTTAATAATATTCTTACTTCATTTTTAAAAAAAAAAACTAAATGGGATCTTTGGCATAGCCGGATATTATTGGACTATCTAGCATTTTCGGATATTATTTGTATTCAACTGTCAAATTCATCGGTGCTTCGACTTTCATATTCCTATATCAATATGCATGTAGGTTAAACATTGGAATATATGACATTCAACTATCCAATTGCTGGAAGTCCAAAGATCTCAACTTTGTGCTATTAATAATAGTTATATTAAACAATACAATCTGCCATTGTTGGACACTAATATCATTGATAATGACATTAGTCACCCAAATCCCATGCTTGTTACCCTTATCTTCATAATAAGTTGGAATTAAAAGCAAACCATGAAGCAAATGGGCTTTCCCTCCTCCATTCTAATCTTCTTCATTTTTTCCCTTTATGTTCCTCAACTTAATGGTAACCATAATTTGTTGGACGAATCCAGCACAGGACTTGCACTGAATGTTAGTTTCAAGTCACTTTCAACTTGACAAGGGCATAAGGGAAAAGTTAGAGTCCTTGTAAACTACATCTCAGCACTTAAAAATCATGACTATCTTAAGCTTCTAGCCTTTCAACTTGACAAAGGTATCCATACAATTAGTCAAGTTGCGCATAAGCTAGCTCGGACACCACAATTATCAAAAACATACTCTCTAATACTCAAAATCATCTTCCTAATTAATTAAACCCTCTTAACACAGAATTCAACTGTAAAGACAAAGACTCTTTAACCGCAAAACACCTCGATTCCAAGGCCAAACACATCTAACTAAATAATTTTTTTTAAAAGCATAAACAGCTCTAAATATACTTTACTTCACATCCAAATTCAACATAAAGACACAACTTCTAACCTAAACACATCAATCTAAACAATTTTTAAAAAAAACAGCTCGAATATACTTTACTTTACCCTCTAACATCAAAATTCACCACAAAGACACAATTTTTAACCTAAACACATCAAACTAAACAAAAAATTAAAAAAAAAAGACAGCTTGAATTATACTTTACTTTACTCTCAAACATTGAAACTCAACATAAAGACACAATTTTTAACCTAAACACATCAAACTAAATTTACAAAAAACAGCTCAAAATATACTTAACTTTACCCTCTAACATCAAAATTCAACATAAAAACTCTATTTTAACCTGAACACATCAAACTAACCAAATTCAAAAAAAAAAAAACACAGCTCGAAATATACTATTTTACCTTCTCTAGACAAGTCAGACTTGATATTCACAGATGACAAAACCGACTCAGCATAAAACGGAAACGACGAATCATTTCTCGGATCACCATCATGTGAAACCCTAGAAATCAACAACTGTTGCTGATACTGCCGTGGATCGCTTTGCAGCGACAACATCCTGATCTACAACATGCACTATCTCCTCCAAATTCACAAAAAAAAGTGAAAGAGATAACGAAATTCAGCCGAAAATTGAAGAATTATTCTTCAACAAATGGAAAATTCCAATTTTCCTATCGATTTATTATACTGTAAACAATGACTGTTGTGCTTGTAGTTACGAGCTCTTTTTCCATTGGTGTTTGTGTGAAATTACTGTATTACCCTCGTGTTATGCTTTAACACATGTGGTTTGTTTGGTATTGGTCGGTTTGACTACTTTATTACTCCCTCTGTTTCACAAAGAATGACCTAGTTTGACTTGGCACGGAGTTTAAGTAAATAAAGAAGACTTTTTGAATTTTTGTGGTCCTAAATTAAAGTTATGTCAAATGTACAAAATTGCCCTTAATTTTTGTGGTCTTAAACATGCCACATGGAAAGCAAAAAGTAAAATGTTACCAAAAAAGGAAAGAGGTCATTCTTTTTGAAACTGACTAAAAGGAAAGGAGGTCATTCTTTGTGAAACGGAGGGAGTATTATCGATCACTGCCTCGAAAAGGTAGTTAGGTTACTACCGAAAGCCTCTGATTTTTAAAAAAATGTATATGATTTAATATTCTAAAACATGATTTAAAAAAATTTAAAATGTAAAATTTGGAGCATGAATTTATATTTTGTAAAAAAAAAGATATATCATTTTAGATTTTGTAAAAAAATAATAATCATGTTTGGCGTGAAGAGTTTGTTCGTACCATGTGAAAGCATTATGTTAACGAATAACTAGTTATTACTATTGTTGATTGATGGATCTTTATAAAATTATGTGTAGTTCAAATCTTGTAATTGTAAATATTTATTTATAAATGAAACACGGAGATATGCAATTTATCAATACGGCATTTTAGGATATTATGATACTTTGTTTTATAAGCTATAGTTTGTTTATTTGGTAAGATTGTGTAATTGAAGAAGTTTTGATGATTTTCAAAAATAAAGGTTTTTTCATGTTTATGAAAAGAATACAATTTCAGAATCCATTGGTGTTTGTGTGAAATGACTGTATTACCCTCGTGTTATGGTTTAACACGTGTGGTTTGTTTGGTATTGTCGATTTGACTACTTTATTATTATCACTGCCTCAATAAGGTATAGAGGTTGTTTCCGAAAGCCCTCTGATTTTTAAAAAATGTATGTGATTTGAATCTTTGATATTCCAAAACATGATTCAAAAAAAATAAAAATGTGAAATTTGGAGCATAGGTTTATATTTAAAAAAAAAAGATTTATCATTTTAGATTTTGTAAAAAAATAAATCATGTTCGGCGTGAATTCGTACCATGTGAAAGTATTATGTGAACGAATAACTAGTTACTACTATTGTTGATTGATGGATCTTTATAAAACTATGTGTAGTTCAAATCTTGTAATTGTAAATAGTTATTTATATTTTTATAAAAGAAACATGGAGATAGGTAATTTATCAATACATCTTTTAGGATATTATGATACTTTGTTTATGAGCTATAATTTGTTTATTTGGTAAGATTGTGTAATTGAAGTAGTCTTGATGATTTTCAAAAATAAAGGTTTTTTCATGTTTATGAAAAGAATACAATTTCAGAATCCAAATTGCATGTTCAAATAAATCTTCAACTTCATACTAATTTGATTTAATATCATAATTTCAAATCATGATATCAACGATAAGCAATCACATGAATTGTTCAACTCATTTGAATGAAATGCATGAATATATCCAAGACAATAGAAAAGGTCTTACTCATGTGTTCTGTATGTCTCACGCGATAGCGGATTGCACTCTTATAAATATATAAAGTTTCAACCAAGGTTTACATATAGCATGGCACATTTACCCCGTTTGTATAGTCTGTTCCTATTTGAATTCTCAGTTTTTCGCATCTGAACTATCACCATATATGGTCATTCTCTTTACATCGCACTGTACATATATAATACACACTTCACTATATATCATCATAAATTTTTCTCTTATACAATATATAATGAGAGATTTGATTGTATGTATTAAAGCACACATTAACTACTAGTTATTCTCTTATCCTCTTTGAACTATCATCATATATGTAAAAGAAAGAACAAATGATAGTTAATGTGTGTCTTAATACATCTTTGGTGAAAGTTCACATGGGAAAATGGAACAAATTAAAACTGGAGTGTGAAACGCGTGAATAAATAATAATTTAAATATATTTTTTACAAGAAAAAAATTTCAAAATAGTCTCTTATCTTTAGGTTAAGACTCAAAGTCATCCTTAAATTTTCACATGGAGCACTAATATTCCCTCATGTTTGCAATATTGGTGCACTTTTGGTCCTTCTCCAAATTTCTACCTATTTTTAACATTAATTTTGTCCACAATTTTGTGGATGAAATGTTCAATCGTTTTTTTTTTTCTAGCAAAAATAATAATTCCATGTAGAGAAGGTGATAAGAAGAATACTTTAATTTGGTCAGTAGAAATATTATTGCAGCTAAACTTAGAACTCTTTAACATAGATGTTGCAAGAAAAGAAAAAAATATACCATTGTCTGTGAAATTGACTTGATCAACTTTTTGAGTTTAGCTGCAATAATATTTGTACTAAACAAAACAAGGTATTTCTCTTCTTACATTCTCTCACATAAAGTTATTATTATTTATAATAAATATATAAAAAGGAGGTTAAACATCTCATACATAAATTGTGGATAAAATTAATGTTAAAAAATGAGAAAATTTTGGAGAGGATCAAAAGTGCAACAATATTGCAAATATGAGGGACTATTAGTGTTTCACGTGAAAACTTAAGAATCTCTGAGTCTTAATTCAAAGATAAGAGACTATTTTAGTCTGTTTCTCTATTTTGACTATTATTTTCCTTTCTTTTTCTTAAACTCCATGCTCAATCAGACAAACATGCATAAAATACGACGACATGTATATATAAAGAGATAGAAATGTTAGACGTAAACAACATGCCTTCTTATAAATCTTTCTCATGTCTTATATATATCTACATTGTTTATTTGAACAAACGAATGATACACTTCTAAATATACAAAAAATTTAATGCTCTTACACTTTTTATTTTATCCGTAATGAACAACATTCATAACCACACAAATAGTAAAGTTTGTGAGCAAATCACTATTCAACTTAAAAAATTGATTAAAGTTGTGCATATATTAGTAATAAAGAGATTAATTACGAAGAAATTTACATATTATATAATGCATATATTAGTGATGTAGCATTTAGATATTCATATATTAGTTGTTCCACCTTTATCACACATAAAACATTACATAAATTTCCTCATAACTATACATGTATTAGTCCAAATTTATAACTCGTAAATCAAACATCACACTAATATTACAAATGAAATAACTCATCTCCTAACTAGTTACAAAACGTGATATTACCTGCATAACTCACCTCCAAAACAATTATCAAATGATTCGAACAACAATTAATCCAATATAATCCACATATGAAGTTGGGAAAGAGTAGAGTGTATATAAACGTTACCTTCATTTTAAAAATAATTTCATTTATTTTTACAAATTGAAGTTGAAATTATAAAATAAATATTTTCATTAATACAATAACATAGTATACTATTGTTGAAAAATCCCCCAATTCATTCAAGATTAACATAACCAACTCACCTCAGCCCTGTTTTGTCCTCCTTTCATCTTCCCCAGTGTTGACTGATTTCCTCGGTGTGACCCCTCTAGCCCCCCACCC
>NW_006239475.1:97017-139681 GCF_000226075.1 Solanum tuberosum
CCTTCCTTCCTCCCTTTTGGGGTCGCGCCAATTTCACTTTCTGTATCTGGGTATCCAGAATTTCAACCGGAAATCGTTAAAGGGAAGAGCTTTTTCGGTTTTTGTTGGATCAATGGCGACAGAGATGGCACAACCTGACGCTGAAGGGATCGATGGAGTTCGTATGACATGGAATGCATGGCCTAGGACGAAAGTTGAAGCTAGCAAGTGCGTTATCCCAATTGCTTCATCGATCCATCTGATCCGTCCTCATACTGATCTTCCTACACTTCCTTATGTACCTCTCCGATGTAAAACCTGTACCGCTGTTCTCAACCCTTTTGCTCGTGTAGATTTCCAAGCCTTAATCTGGATCTGCCCTTTTTGTTTCCAGCGTAACCATTTCCCTCAACATTATTCCGGTATTTCTGAAACTAATGTACCTGGAGAGCTTTACCCTCAATTCACTACGATTCAATATACGCTCCCTTCTCAAAACCCACAGAGTTTTAATCCTAACCCACAAAACCCTTTACCGGAATCTTCTGTTTCACCGATTTATTTGTTTGTTTTGGATACTTGTATGTTGGAAGAGGAGTTGGAGTTTGCGAAATCGGCGTTGAAAAGGGCGATTGATATGTTGCCGGATAATGCTATGGTGGGGTTTATATCGTTTGGGACGCAGGTTCAGGTGCATGAGTTGGGGTTTTCAGATATGTCCAAGGTGTATGTTTTCCGGGGATCGAAGGAATTGTCGAAAGATCAAGTTTTGGATCAATTGGGGCTTGGTAGTGCGGGTGGAAGACGGACTGGTGGTGGCCCCGGGATGCAGAAGGGTGGTGGACAGATCGGGGTTCCTAATCTTGGTGTTACTAGATTCTTATTGCCTGCTTCGGAGTGTGAATATACCTTGAATTCTGTCGGTTTCAGTTGATAATAATTATCTTTTTGATTGATGTAGCAATTTAGCTTAGTAATTTTTGTGTTGACTTGTTTTTCGTGCATGTTTTTGTAGTTGTTAGATGAATTGAGCACGGATCAATGGCCAGTCCCACAGGGTAATAGAGCGTTACGTTGCACTGGTGTTGCTTTGAGTGTAGCAGCTGGATTGCTTGGAGCTTGTGTGGCTGGTACTGGTGCTCGGATCATGGCCTTAGTGGGCGGTCCATGCACAGAGGGACCTGGGACGGTGAGCCTTACTATCTGTTTTCACTTTTTTTTTTTTGCTTGTCACATCACACTCCCAAAAATTACCTGTCTCCCCAACCCAAGGAATAAAAGGTTCTGTTTGTTTGAGGTGAGGCTTATGATAAGGTTGAGATTTTCATGGCTGCATACGTCTAATTATGGTTTGAATGTCTATTTATGGTGTGTATGGGGTACTACAACGAGTGTTAGCTACTTTGAGTTGTGGGGAATAATTTCTGGAAGAACAATACTTTTAATCAAAATGGAAAAATGAACTTCTCTTGCTTTTGGAGAAAGCCACTTTCCTTCACAAATATCCTAACTTCTACTCCTTCTTACTTGCTTCAATTAACACTTAGCATAATTATCGACCTGAAATACTCAAAATATCACTAGAACACTATCATCACTCTCAGCAGTTACTTTGCACAATTAATGTATCCACATTTTTGCCTTACCAAACACTGCAAGATATCGGAAATGTTTTTTTCTCATGGTGAAATTTGTAAAGCATTTTTAATGAAATTTTTTCCTCCCAAGTCCCCACCAAAACCATTCATAGTTTTAATCAAGGTAAATACACTAGGCAAACTTTTTTTTTTTTTAAATTGCATATAAATGTCGTGATACACTTGTAGATTCTCGGAAAGTATTGATAACTCTCGGAATTCACTTCCCTTAAATAACCTTGTAGCTTATTTTGTGTTATCATTACTGTAGTCAATGAAGTGGATTGACAACCATGAGGTCTAAGGTTCAATTCTTAGCAGAGTCAAAAAAAAAAACAGTAGGTGGTTTCTTCCCATCTATCCAAACTTTGGTGGATAGAGTTATTTGGTGCTTGTGCTGATGGGAGGTAGCAACTACCCCGTGGAATTAGTCGAGGTGCTCAAGATGGCTCCAACACCATAGTTATTAAAAAAAATGGTCGCTCGCTGCTCTTTTTACCTTCTCCCAAGGTTCATGAAAGACTCAGCCACTCTGATGCTGGCCTAAATTTTGAGGCTAAAAACCATATTGTTGAAACATATTTGAGTCAGGAATACAGTTACCCGCATCTTCATGAGACTGACACTTAATTAGATCCTTAATGAAGAAAAACCAATTGTTTCCTTTTTTTGTCTCTACCACCATTAATTGCCCGTGTAAATAAAATCCTTACTACTGATGAATCTCAATGCCTTTTCCTTTTCTTTGACAAATCTCCTTGTTTTTTTGCAGATTGTGTCGAAAGATATATCAGAACCAGTTCGTTCTCATAAGGATCTGCACAAGGATGCAGCACCCTTTTTCAAAAAGGCTGTCCATTTCTACGAGGAACTCGCAAAACAGCTTGTTAGTCAAGGTCACGTCTTGGATGTGTTTGCTTCAGCACTTGATCAGGTTTGTCTGTGTAGTAGCTTTGGCATGGTGACATGTGTGTTATGTGCCATTGAATTATTTAAATGAAGGTGATGGTGTTTCACTAGTTACTAATCATGCATTTGATCCTGACATCTTTTTACAATTATGCTGGATTCTTAAAAGCTATGACATGCGTGTATTTTGACTGTACAAATGTTACAACATATGAGCATCATATGCTTGGTGTGTTATATTTGGACTCTTAGTGTGTTGAGTTCCATCATGTGTACATTTAATTTATTTGCATATCGATGTGTTATTCATGTCAGGTTAGATGTTAATTTAGACTGATTAATGCTGCCGGTGAATTGGCAGCAGATGATGTCATGTTTGGTTTTGTACTAATAATTTTGTGTTTCAGGTTGGGGTTGCTGAGATGAAAGTAGCTATTGAAAAAACAGGAGGATTAGTTGTTCTAGCTGAAAGCTTTGGTCATTCTGTTTTCAAAGATTCTTTCAAGCAAATCTTTGAATATGGTGAACAGTCTCTTGGGCTGTCCTTCAAGTAAGCTTCTTGAGATAATATTTTGCTATGGTTGTTTTGAATGTGGAACCAATTTTAACTTTATGTCCGGGACTTTTTCTAGCAAGAGGCACTAAAGTTAAAAGCATCTATGATATAAGATATACTTGTCTGGAGGTTGTTTTTATTTTTTGGGGTCCAAGTTGTATACCAGTGAGGGGACATTTATGTTGATAACTGTAGAGAATGGGTTAAAGTACTCAACATATATGTAATTGTGAATAAAAAGGATGAGCCTTATTATAGAGGCTGTGCATATCTAGTACAGTTGAATTCAATGAAAAAATTGAAAGGAACTGACAAGATGGTACCTGATTATCAAACTAAAACTATATGTCCAACTTTCTTATGAGTAAAATTGGCGATCTTGATGGAAGTCGTCATAATCAAATTCAGCTCACACATCATTTCTTAATCTTAAAAAGGATAATCAGTTCTGTAATAAATGCAGTTCATATCTATTAATGATTTTAGTGGAAAAATTGAAAAAATAACGTGTTGGTACCTAATTATAAAGTTAAGGCTTGATGTTAGCTGAATGAAAGCTTTATGTCCAGCTTTCTTACCTATAAAAAGGTTGTTCCCCTGAAACATGGTGGTCATTATAGGAATGCATCCCTAGCTACAATCAGGAACAAGAAGAAATCACTGAAACTGGGTGGAGGGAGGCTCAATAGATATGGTTTGACACTACAATATAGATAGATTGTGGGTGTTACACATTTTAAATTATACTGGTAACTAGACTGCTCATCCTTTGGCTAGATAGCGTAATATCACAAAATACAGGACTTGATGTAGACTTAGCAGCTAAAAGTTGAGTACAATTGAATCAAGGATCCATATAGTTAATACCAACTAGTTGAGATTAAGGTTTAGTTAGTGTTGCACTTATAGTGGGTCCAGGCAGAGACAACTGTGAGATTTGGAGAACCTTAAGATTTAGAGAATTCTTGAATTCAAAGACAAATTACATGCTAGTGTTAGAATGAAATATGCCCCAATAGAGCAGAAGATATTCATATATCTCAACTATTTTTTGATTGATAGTAGTTGATTGATGGATTGAATTTTCGAAAATTGCATACCCTATTTGTTATCTTTTAGTTTCATAGTAGCTCAGCGTGAAAACAACCAGTTGAAGTCCTCACACTCTAGTTGATCGATTTAATTGGGTTAACACTCAAGGGACTTGACATACTGGTTAGGCCTTAGAGAGAGTTTTGGTACACGTTTTGTGGTGTTTTCTATGTATACTTGACTTTTCTTTCTACTTTAATTCGTAAAAGTTCTCATTGCTCTATGGAGAAGATGAAGCTGAATTGTTTAGCTCTTTTCTATTTTTGGTGTAAACATGAATATCCTCATGAAGATGAGGATATCCCTAGTATGTTAGAGTCCTTAAGGAGTTCATAGGAAAACAACATCACTTTTGTATTTCTGATTGTAAGTATTACTGGAATACGTCCTGAGTATTCCTGTGTTTATAATACAAGTTACCTTTTCAAAAAAAAAAAAAAGTTCTCATTGCATTCTCCACAATGATAAAGTACAAAACCCTGAAGGGCTTTCTCTCCCCACAGTCATCCTCAACATAAAAAGGATATACCATGGTAATTTGGGAACATTTGTTAGGCAAGTGATTCTCATGAATTGCAGTGTTACAGAAGTATGTATTTGAATTCATATTAGTTGTACTTTTTGCAGCATTTATATTGCCTGCATAATGATGTAACGTAGAATTCTGACTCTACTGCTACTGCTACAGTTGCATTTTATTTTATTTTTAATTCAATGATTTTGATACATTAAATTGTTTCAGTGGTACATTAGAAATCAACTGCTCCAAGGATATTAAAATTCAAGGGATAATTGGACCATGCACATCTTTAGATAAGGTTGGTTCACTAAACTTTTACATATTATCAGTAGTGGGTATTTTTACCTAAAGTTGCACAGTTAAGTTCAAGTTTGGGAACTTATTCCCCTGCAAAAGAAAAGTTAACTCTTTCAGTTACAGTTTTGACAGTTGATATTGATCATTTGGTGCTATGCAGAAAGGACCTGCTGTTTCCAGCACGGTCACCGGTGAGGGGAATACTACAGCTTGGAAGCTGTGTGGTCTCGACAAAAACACTTGCTTAACTGTTTTCTTTGATGTTTCATCTAGTGAGAAATCAGACCCTTCAGGCAATATAAATCCGCAATTGTACATACAGTTTCTCACGAGGTACTTGGAACTCTAGGAACATTCACCTCTATTTCTTTCTTATCCTTTACTGTTTTTTCTAATAAATATTTTAAGCTGAAATTTTGTTATTGGATTGGTTACACTGTTTTTCTTCTTGAACAACTCTAGATAGAGGAAAAGAAGAGTTACTGTACATCTAAAATTTGCCGGCTTTGATGTAAATGCAGTTACCAGAGCCCTGATGGCCAAACAAAACTACGAGTCACCACCGTTACTAGAAGATGGGTTGATGCTGCTGTTAGTAATGAGGTGCGGCACTAAGAGTTTTGTGTTAGAAGTATCATTTGTTACATAATTAACTCCATTACTGTTCTCTTCTGTATAGCTCCAAACTCAAATGTATCTTTCCCCAAGCATAGAGTAATGTTACTTGTCTTTCAATTTTATTGCTGATTTCTGGTAATTTTCTGAGTTGTGCTTTGTGAGGCAGTTTTTTCCTAAAGGACAAAAGAAGAATAAGAATTCGGTTAATTCCTCTAGCCCCACAAACAAGAAAACAGAGAAAGGAAACTTAAGAGATAGAGAGAGACCACATTATTCAGCCCATTTCAATATGAAATTGTTATGCTGAAAGAATCTTTTTATATTTATTTGAAGTCCTCCGAGGAGGGTTTCCTGCGAAGGGTACCTCATCGAACAAGAATGTCCCGTTTGAATTTTGCTCTTGTTTCAAGTAGTTGAGGAATTTTATCTCATTGTTTGAACTTTTTGGGGAGCATACGAGTGTTTGTTGATCCTGACACTGCAAGAAATCTGTTTTTTCCAGGAATTGGTGCAAGGATTTGATCAAGAGACTGCTGCAGTTGTAGTGGCTAGATTAGCTTCTTACAAAATGGAGATGGAGGTAACTTTTCAAGACTATTATTTAGTTCTGCATAAAATTTTACGGTACTCAGGGGGTAAGCTTGTCATGCTTTAGTAAATAGTGAAGTAACAAGGTCAGTTGAGTATGCTTGAAGTAGGGAAGAATTAGTCCTTAAAACATGAATCGTGGTAAAATATTACATTCGCTTATCATCTTGTGCTTGAACTTTATAATTTCCCACTTCTCATTTTTGTTTTTTTTTTGATAAATCCTGGCTAACTGATTTCAGGAAGATTTTGATGCCACAAGGTGGCTAGATCGTAATCTCATTCGTCTGTGCTCCAAGTTTGGTGATTATCGGAAGGATGAACCCAGCTCATTCACTTTGAATCCCTCTTTTTCATTGTTTCCTCAATTCATGTTTCATTTACGGCGATCCCAGTTCTTACAAGTAATATAGCTCAGGATGTTCTTTCTTATCTCAGTGTCAATAACATAACAAATTGATGTCATGGATGTACATGTTCTCGTTTCTCACTTAAGTATGTGTGTCACAGGTGTTCAATAATAGTCCAGATGAGACAGCATATTTCCGCATGTTGCTCAATCGGGAGGGCATAAGCAATGCTGCTGTCATGATTCAGCCAACGCTAACAGCATTTTCATTCAATTCACTGCCTTTCCCTGCTTTGTTGGATGTGGCATCCATTGCAGCTGATCGCATTCTCTTGTTGGATGCTTATTTTAGTGTAGTTATTTTCCATGGAATGACAATAGCTCAATGGAGAAACATGGGATACCAGGACCAGCCTGAGCACCAGGTATGTCTCACGTTTTTCTCTTATCTAGCGATATTCTTTTTAATTTTTTGTGGTAGCTTGAGTCTGCTGTTGCTTCATGATGAAAGAGGAAGACTCGGAAATCTCTTCATCCTCAAGCATGCAGAGTTTGTGCTGTACTAGCATGATGTATTTTCATAAGGTGCCTGTGAAACAAAAATATGTATTCTTTTTTCCCTTTCTCCTCTTTTCAGGCATTTGCACAACTGTTGCAAGTTCCCCATGATGAGGCCCAAGCAATCATCCGTGAGAGGTTTCCTGTTCCAAGACTGGTAGTGTGTGATCAGCATGGCTCCCAGGTAAATGGTTATTTCTATTTAAATATTGTTGACTTGTGAGCGCTCACATGCCTATTGAGAAGTAGGATCAATTGTAAGTTCGTCATTAGGGGATAACATCATTTCACTCATGCTGGACAGGCAAGATTCCTTTTGGCAAAGTTGAATCCATCTGCCACGTACAATAATGCAAATGAAATGGCAGCTGGATCAGACGTGATCTTTACAGATGATGTGAGCCTTCAAGTGTTCTTTGAGCATCTTCAGCGGCTAGCTGTGCAATCTTCTTGACCCAAGAAGAAAGATGGAGCTTTACTGTTAATGCTTGTCTCAATTATGTGAAAATCTCATTGAGTTTGCCTCATCTATCCTGCCAGCCTCTTGTCGGAAGTTCATAATTTTCTTCCTATCCTCCGTAAGATGAGAGGTCAGACCCAGATATTATATGGAAAACTAAGACTACATATGACATTCTTTCAGGTATGTGGAGGTACTTTTGCATCCTATGAAAATGAACGGTAACTCGACTCATTGTTCTCTATAGTTATATTAGAAGGGGGGGTATGTTTTAAGTCAAATGGCGTGTTTGCTCCCTCGGGCTGTTGAACGAGAAGATAGTTTATGTCGGCGACTTCCTTTTTTTGTTAGTTATTACCAGGCAAAGAGTTTGTGTCTGCTTTTGTATTGAATCATAGTTGTAGTTTATTGGATTATGGTTTGTAGGATAGGAAGTTTTTGAAACCATTTGCTTATTTTGAATTTCATTCATAATTTAAGGTATATCTCATATACATCTGTAGACCACAATTTTGCTTCCTTTGTGTCATTTTAAGTATCTTGAAGCTTGTGTTGCACTTTTGCCCCTATTCTTTTTTGGTCTTGAATTTATGCCCTTCATAATAAACAAATGTGAGGCATAAGTTTATATTTTCGTAACGTAAAATCTCACAAGTTATGCCTTTGCATGACTTCAGTTTCTAAAGAACTTATGCCCACTAGGCATTAGTTCAACGGCTAAGGGGTAAAAATTTAAGATGAACTTATTTGAAGGGCAAAAAGTTTTGATTTTATGGTTTAACACACCTAAGATACTTATGATTAAAGTTAAGCTATTTATTATTTTTCCCAATCATGTTTATTTTGCCCAGAATTAGTTATCTTTTATCAGTACTAATCTCGATTGTTTATTACTATGATTTAAATAGATGAAAAAAAATAATCTTAACTTTTTTTTTTTTGTCTCTTCTAAAATCTAAATTTAAACTAGTGTCTTATTATCATCACTAATCTCTAAACAAACAATTTTACTTATAAAACTATTAGGTGGAACCCAATAACTTACGTTGAATATATGATTGACAGTTTCTTAAATTTGTTAATTAATTTTATTTAGATACTCAAATTACGATATGATTCAATTGTATATCTAAATACATGATGAATTTTGTATTAGATTTATTCTATTCAAATTTTAGAGAAGTTTTTACCTGTTTTTAAGTGTTCATTACGTAGATACATTAACTATATAAGATATGTCATTTACTTTTAATTATATAGTATATCACTAACATCAATCTCA
Source organism: Solanum tuberosum (assembly GCF_000226075.1). Taxonomy (NCBI): domain Eukaryota; kingdom Viridiplantae; phylum Streptophyta; class Magnoliopsida; order Solanales; family Solanaceae; genus Solanum; species Solanum tuberosum. The sequence goes on from NW_006239475.1 coordinate 105,863, forward strand.
ATTGGAACATGCTCAAGATTTTATAGGCTTATTGACACTAACATGTATAGTTAAAAAAAAAAGAGTGAGAATAACTTATCTATGTAATAAATGTTTAAAAACATTCACAAAAACATTTTTGAAAATTGAGTGGAAAGTGTCTAACCCCTTTGCAGGCCTCCTGCCCATCTGCTTCGGCTATAAGATACTGCTAATATGAATACTTTATTATTTGATGTGCTTAATTGACATGGACTATACGTCGATTTATCTAAATGAAATTTATTAGTAAATATAAGTGTTATGTATATACAACAACAATAACAATTCTGTGAAGATCATAAGATATACAAAGATTATACTTTTATGACTAGAAAAGTTGTTTCACTATTGAGCTTCGATAATCATTCTTCTTTGTTCATACTTGAGGCCGACAATATAAACGAGCTTGTTGATGAAAACTCACCTTTATATAAATCCATTCTTTCCCATAAATATCCATAGTGCCGTGTTTGTTTTCTCAAACATTAGTCAAATGAAGCAGCATCATTTCGTTATCATTTCTCTTCCTGCCCAAAGCCATATAAATCCCACTCTCCAGCTCGCTAAAAACCTCTCACGCGCCGGAACTCGCTGCACCTTCGTCACCACCGTCAATGGATTCCGCAAATTGAACAACCTTCCGTCCATCGACGGTTTATTCTACGCGTCTATCTCCGATGGCAACGACGACGGCGCAGCTAAAATGGACTTCGGCGATTACTTGAAACAGTTAAAGCGCGTGGGATCGGAAAATCTCAAAAAACTTATCGATGAACTTGCCGGCGACGGTCATCCAGTTACTTGCTTAGTCTACACATTTCTCTGGGCGTGGGTTGCAGAGGTGGCGCGTGAGATTAACTTGCCGTCTGCTTTTCTAGCTATTCAATCTGCTACTGCTTTTGCGATTTATCACCATTTGTTTAGCATCAATAACAATGGAGTTTACAGCTCTACTAGCGAAATTGAGCTCTCGTTCCCAATCAAATTACCAGAATTGCCCCTGTTTTCGCGCGATGATATTCCTTCCTTTTTACTGCAGAATGATCCTTACTCTTCTTTCATGATCCCTGTAATGAGAGAACACATACAAAACCTCGAACACGATCCTAATCCTCGTGTTCTCATCAACACTTTCGACAAATTAGAAGAGAAATCCTTGAAAATTCTCGATAAAATTGGGATCTGCTCAATTGGACCTTTGATTCCTTCTGCTTTTCTCAATGGAAATGAACTCGAAGACAAGTCTTTCGGATGCGATTTGTTTGAGAAATCTGAAACTTATTGCCAGTGGCTGGATTCAAAACCCGAAGGTTCGGTTGTTTATGTAGCATTTGGAAGCGTAGCAATGGTGAAAGAGGAACAGAAGGAAGAGGTTTTGCAGAGTTTAATGGAAAGCGAAATGCCATTTTTATGGGTAATTAGATCAAGCAAAGAAGATGACAAGAAGAAGAATGATGAAATTTATGGATTGAATGGAAAAGGGATGATTGTTCCTTGGTGTTCCCAAATGGAGGTAATGTTTAAATTCTTCCTATCTCTTTGAATTCATATGGTAATAGTTTGATCTGATACGAAGTTTAAAAATGAAATCAAAATTTAGTTTTATTCAAAAATATGTTATAATGTCAAATCGATTCGAATTCAAAAAACGAGAAGTTAGAGGAGTCCTGATGCAAACAATAAAGTTGTTTCCGTGTGATTTATAGGTTACATGTTCGAGCTGTAGAAACGATCCTTAATGTATACATTAGGGTAGATTGTCTATCGTACAACCTTTGAGTGCATCCTTCTCTCTCCAGACCCTACGTGAACGTGTAATACTTTGTGCATCGAGTTGTCCTTTATAGGATGAGAAGTTCAACTCAAACCTATTTGATGTTTAAAATAGTGTACCATTTGTCTAGAACGGACTAATAAGAAAAATCGTGTAATTCTTATAGGTACTTTTTCATAAGTCAATTGGGTGTTTCGTGAGCCATTGTGGATGGAATTCGACTCTAGAAAGCACGGTAGCTGGTGTGCCACTGATTGGAGTCCCACAGTTATCCGATCAAATGACGAACATCAAGATGGTGGAGGAGGTTTGGGGAACCGGAGTGAGAGCAAGAGTAGAAGAAGAAGGAGGAATTGTGAAAAGAGAAGAGTTAAAGAGGTGTTTGGAAGTTTTAATGGGAGATGGAGAGAAAGGAAATGAAATCAGAAGGAATGTGAAGAAATATAGAGATTTGGCTATGGAAGATGTGAAAGTGGGAGGTTCTTCACATAATAATTTGAACGAGTTTTTAGAGAGTTTGTGAGGCATTTCGACCTCGGACTCGACTCGTGGAATTATACTGGATATGTTGTTAAAAATTCCCAAAAGACGGAGACAATGAAGAATTGGCCGAGACCCACAACGCCAATGAAGATTTGGAGTTTCTTGGGTTGTAAGGCATTTCTAGTTCTTGGGCTGAATTGATTTCTGAATTTTGGTGCATAAAGAATTGGGTAATTTGTTGAAGTTATTAAGCTATTTATGTAATTTTGTTAAGTTATTTTAAATGTTAAATGATAGTTTATGAATAAATATTAAATTAGATTTTAACTTTTTCCAAATAGTACTAATATCTTAAGAGCTGTATGTACAAATAACTATTAAAAATATGCATAAAAAATCTAAATAATATTAATAATAAATTGTGTATAAGAAGGTACAAAATAAATAGAACAACATATATTAATCCATATTGAAAAATAAGAAACTGACTAATACTACTAATAAGGATACGGCGCTAGCTCCTTGCATTTCCCATGTAAAGTGCTGTAACATTTGATTATCTACTAACCTTCTATTTTAATCTTCGATTTTCATACCTTTTATTTAGGGTCATATACTTAGTAAGCTGAAAACATGATGTCCTGTCTAATCAGTAATCACCTATTCAGTTCCTTTTTAGCTTAACTTTGCCTCTTTTAATTCTCACTACAATCAACCTTTCACACCACCTTACTGATGTATCATGTATTTGTGCACCTTCTCTTCACATGCACGAACAATCTCAATCTCATTTTTCTCATCTTGTCGGCCACTGAGGCCATTCCCACTTTAACTCGTATAACTTCATTCTTAATCATAACTCTCTTAGTATACCCACATTCCATCTAAACATCCTTATCTCCGCTCCATTCATTTTCTGAACGTGAAGTCTCTTGTCTGACCAACATTTCCAGAAATGCTATGCTTACACACAAGACTACCCCTCTTCCCGAAAGCTTCGCGGGGACTACTTTAGGACGACGGACGACCGCCCGACCATACAACAATGTTGATCTAATCACTTCTCTGCAAAAACAAAATACCTTTAAGTCTTAATAACACATTGTTATCGCATAGTAATCCAGACGCAAGCTTCCATTTCACCCACTTTGTCCATTACAATTTGCGACATTCTCATCAATCTTTTCATCTCCTTGAATTATAGACTCAAAATATTTGAAACTTCTTCTCTTGAATATAACTTGTGCATCAATTATATTTGCAATTCTTTTTGGAAATAAGCCAAATTTTAAAAGTGGCTAGAAAAACAAATTGCATATTTGAAGCTATAAATTTCAACCTTCTCCTAAATTTACATAAATTGATTTTTTTAAAAAAGGTTGAATTTGGAAATCGTATCTTCTCCGATCTCCGTCTCCGGCGAATTCCAGTCGGAAGTTCCCTTCCTCTCTCATTACTACAATAAATCCTCAATGATTTTGAAGATCTACTTTTTTTGGTTCATGAATTTCCATCATAGATTGTATACTTAATACTTTGTTTGGATGGTTGTTATGTATTGTACTCTATTATTTTAACGAATATAATATTTGGATAGATTGTATTATATTCCGTGTTAGTAATGTCACACATCCATAATTTGAAGTAGAGTATAGTGTACAACTACTATGGAAAAGGTTGAGTAAATGATAAATTAAAATTATTGAATAATAAGTAAAGTCAAAATGAGAAAAAAAATATTAAGGTAACAACGCGATTACACTATATAATACAATAGAATTTTGAAAAACAATCAAAACAAATATTATATTTAAACTAACAGTACAATACAATGTGTAACAACCATCCAAATTATTTTTTCACATATTTGTAATACATGTTTTAAAAAATGAAACTTGGGCTTAACTCTATCTCAAAAGTTAGTATATATATATATATATATCCCCTATATGGGAAAATTAGCAATTAAGTCACAATACCTAACATAATTAGTTAAAATAACAACACTTTAAAATATTTATTTAAAATGGCATAATGACAATATTTTTATAAAATAATATGTATTCAGATTTTAGTATTTAAAATTAATTTTATTTATGGAAAGAGTCTTATATTGGGCCAAATTATATACCAATAACTGTTTAAAAAGAAGAAAAAAAATTAAACCAATACCCATTAACCTTCTTCTTCACCATTCACGTTTCTTCCCCACCTTTCACGTTTCTTCCCCTCCGTCCACATTTCAAGATTATCTTTCTTCAAGGTGCTCAATTATTGTTCATCAAGAAATTTTCTCTATTGTTAAACGATAGCTCTTTATTAATTCAAGAAGATTTCTCGATTGGCAAGGTAGTTTCCATTATCTATTTTGATTTGATGTTTAAATCACCGATTCTATATATTACGGATTTACAGTCGAATTTTCCAATTTTTATGTGATTTTGTTTAGATATTCATCAAATAGTTATGATATTTTACATATTACGAAGTTATTGCTCTGTGTATTTGTGGCTACTTGTTGCTAGTGACCCATGAATATTTTACATGAGTTGAGAGAGAACTTGAGGCATAAGTTCTTATAATATATATTTCAAACGTAGCTTTGGGATTCCATAATAGTCTATATGGACCTAATATATTAGTTGAGTTGTAACAGTTTTTTGGATGAATTGTACATTTAATCAAACATGTTGAGATATAAGAGTGAGAATTACGACAAGAGAATACAACATGACTTACAAAAAGTTTTACTTTATTCGGGAAAAAAGAGTTTGAATTACAACTTGTGTTATGAAGAATATAGCTGAAAAAAATAGTTTAAATTGAGCAGCTTATTGGACTGACTGTATTCATTCTATCTATATAAAAGTTTCACATTTTTTGTTTTTACATTGTATTTCAATCTCAATTAGTATACCAACATGTTTGTATTTCCTTCTTAATTTGTATTCATTCTAACTGTATGCTAACAATTTTGTATTTTATTGGGTATTCATTCTGTATTTCAATCTCAATTTATATGTGAACAAGTTTGTATTTCTCTTTTATTTTGTATTCAACCTAATTGTATACCAACAAGTTTTGTATTTTATGTGCCTACTTTACCTTTCAAAGTCACTTTGTATTTCAAATGAAGAGAGTATTTCTTTTGTATTCACAACTTTATATTCAATCTCACTTTGTATTTTCATCTCACTTTTGTATTCATATATTGTTGTATTCAACATATAGTTCATGATCGATTAGTTACATTAACTTAATGGGATACAAATTATTGTATGCATTCAAATAGAAAAAATAGCTACTAAACTAAAAAAAAAAAAATCATTCGTTATACATCATAATTTGGATACAAAATGTCCGAAAAAACTATAAATCCCAATATATACAAAGATTTCACTAATTTAATAAAAAAAACACTCTTATACTCGACATATACGAATATCTCAGCCAAACAAATAAAATAAAATAAAAAATACCTGATTGTTTTTCGATTGTTCACTGGATGCGACAAATTTATAGTCGTCAATTTTTAAAAATTATGTTTCAAAAATATGCCGTATTCGACTTGAAGAAGCTTTGGAAGTTATTAGATGAATGATTCGGAAGACAAACTAAATTATTTTAATTTTTTTTTTTTGATCTTCTTAAGAAGAAAGCAAAAAAACGCTCGACAGAAAGATGACTATTTATGCTCTTTTCAAAACGTAACTAATTTGTATTTAAAATCTTTTTAACCTTTTTTGAATTTTTTTTGTTCCATGATTTTCTCTATTCTGTTATTAATTATTTGTATTCTTTCAAATTAATTAAAATAAAATAAATACATAACTAATCCCTTAACAAACTAAAATAATGACATTTTTAATAAATAATGAAAATGTTGCTAAGGAGTCCCACTTAAAACTAAAATATTGTTGTTTTGAAAATTTTCCCCTATATGTATCTTAATTTTATATTATTTTCTTCTCTCACCAACTTAATTCCCTATATATGAGAATACATGTTTGAACCAAATTAATTAACATAACTGGTTTAGTAAAGAGTTACTAGTTTCTCCATGATTAGAAAAGTTAGAAAAAGTAGTGTTAAGTACTCTTTCATATATCCTTAATCAAATGTCTCGAGTATGAGTGCTCCTAGATACAAAGTTAATTTTGTTAGAGAGTGTTTTATCCTCCCTCCCTTAATATGAAATTTTTCAGACGCTAATTTAGATTCAATTGGATTCTAATATAGATATCGAATATCGAATGGTAACAAAAAGAAGTTGAAAAAGTAGGTAGTAGTGGTTGTGAATAAAGCATTGAATTTTTTAAATCAACCAACTTTCTTGAAAAATAATAATAAAATAATTTCGTTTTCTTGTGGTGTGTGAAGACTTCAATGTAAATACTATTTTTATAATATTTTTCAAAAGGATGGTGGTAAAATACGGTTGGTGTATGAGATATTAACGTTTTAACAAATACATATTAATGTCTTACCTTAACAAAATTTTAAAAAAAATTAAAAAAATTGTTGTTGGTTCATCACCTACCAAATGGGAAATCCAAAAATGGAATAAGAAAATGAAATTAGTCACATACTATTTTATGCATTATTTATATTGGGTGAATATCATGCAAGATTAATTTTGATTAGAGAGGAATATCAAAATCTTTTTATAACTTTATAAATTTGTTTGCACTTTTAAAAACGAATTAAGTGGAAGTAAAAATGAAAAAAAAATGTAGTAATTAATTTATGACAAGTAATTTAAGATAATTATTTTTAATATTGTAAACAATTAATACGGAATGGAGAGAGTAGTGGAAACATATCTTCTCATGGTTTTAAGGATTTAAAAAGTCGTTTAGTCGGGTATAAGAACATCGTTGAATATGATGTATTATTAGTAATATTGGTTATTAGTTATACTTGTATTAATTATGATGTGATTATTTCATATAGAGATCTCATTTCATATACATCATTTAATTTGATGTATTAAAAATAATATCCATCACATAATTTCTAAAAGGGAAGGGGCTCCCATATGTCATCAAACTTTGAGAAAATGTTCATCTATGTCATCCGTTAAAAAATTGACTCATCTATGCCGTTTTCATTTGAAAAAAAGGCTCATCCATGCCATTATTTGTTAACTGGAAAAAGTTTCGATTTTGCAAAACCATTTTTTACAAGTGGTCAATTATGATTCAACCACGTTGTTGATTAAATATTTTTTTAAAAGGGAAAAAATCTCAAATATGTCATCAAACTTTGAAAAAAATGTTCATTTAAGTCATTCATTTAAAAGTTTAGTTCATTTATGCTATTTCAGTTAACAAATATTGATATAAATGAACCTTTTCTCAAACAAAAATGACATAGAAAGTCAAAATACGACGATTTTGTAGGGGCAATTATGTCTTTTTTTAAAAAGTAGATCTATAGAGTTGGATCTTGATTAATTGTAGACCACCGCAATTGGACTGTCGACAGGGTGTCGGTGCTGAAGTCACAAAAAGTAGAAGAATGTACTTTCAAAATGTCGATAATTGGATTTAAATGCACAAACGTGGGCAAGTTACTCCCATTTCATAAAAAACAATGGACTTAATTTTATTTTATTTTGGAAAAGATTTAAATATCTATCGAACTTTGAGAAAAGATTTATTTATGGGCTCATTTATGTCATTTCGTTTAGAAAAAGGTTCATTTATAGATGAGTCAAATTTTAACGGATGACATAGATGAGTTTTTTTTCAAAGTTTGATGACATATTTGAGCCTTTATTCTTTTAAAAAATTATTTAATTAATGACGTGGCTGAATCATAATTGACCACGTGTAAAAAATAATTTTACAAAACTAAAAATATTTTAGTTTACAAATAATAACATGAATGAGCCTTTTTTCAAACGAAAATGACATAGATGAATCTTTTCTCAAAGTTTGATGACATATTTGAGCCTTTATTACTTTTAAAAAATTATTTAATTAATGACGTGGCTGAATCATAATTGACCACGTGTAAAAAATAATTTTACAAAACTAAAAATATTTTAGTTTACAAATAATAACATGAATGAGCCTTTTTTCAAACGAAAATGACATAGATGAATCTTTTCTCAAAGTTTGATGACATATTTGAGCATTTTTTCTTTTATAATTGTGATGTTTGGATGCATACCTTGATTAAGTGGCATAAACATGCAAAAGAAAAAAATAGTTAGTTCAAAATATGTGATATTAAATCAAGCTTCTACGATATAATTAATTTTTAAAATTTTAAAATATATACTTAAAAATGTTCAACGTACCAAAAAAAAAACTTCAATTAGCATGTTTAGTCAAGTTACTTTTTAGATTGACTAATTATTTATTTACAAAAAGCTACTCTTCGAAAGTAAATAAATTCTAAAAAACTAAGCATCATGTAAATCTATTTTTCCTCATTGTCATGATATAATTTCCAACATAAGTATTTTTTGTTATGTTAATAAATGCAATTAATCTTTTATCACAAAATAATTAAAAAAAAATTCCAATATAAGTAGTAGTACATCTCTCCATTGACAAAAAGCATCAACTACCTAACACTACTCACTTTCCTTGTTGTCTTTTTACTCACCAACCCCAACATCAATTTCACCAACAAATGCAACAAAAAAAAAATCATAAAAAGAAGAAGAAGAAGAAGAAAATTAGAAAAAAGAAAAGAGTAAATAATTATCCGCATCAAATATTTACATTAAATTAATACCCGTATATCACGTGTATGAATATAAAACTTTTACATTATAACAAACTACATAATTCAGCGTAAGTACGAGATACTTATATAATTATCCGCATCATATATTTACATCAAATTAATACGCGTATATCACGTGTATGAATATAAACCTTTTTATATTATAATAAATTACATAATTCAACGTAAATACGAGATATTCATATTGGAAATGTCATCTCAAAATTAAATCCTTTAATATTTAAATTCAAATTTAATCAAAGCTAATACGAATAAATACATTATATGTATAAACATAAAACTTTTATATTATAATAAGTTATATATTAATTTAACGTAAATACAAAATACTCATATAGAAAGTGTCATTCCAAAAATGAACCTTTCAATAAATAAATTAAAATTTAGTCAGATCCAGTTCGAATAAATTAATACATGTCTATTATATATATATATATATAAATATAAAAAAATTATATTTAGTTTGACATAAATATGAGATACTCATATTGAAAGTGTCATTCCAGAAATGATCAATACGTAAATTCAAATTTCGTCAAACTCAATCCTCAATAAATTAATATGCATAGATTATGTATATAAATATAAATTTGATGTAAACACGAAATACTCATATTAAAAGTGTCGTCCCAAAAACGTAACTTCCAGTATGTAAATTCAAATTTAGTCAAACTCAATCCCAAATAAATTAATATGCATATATTATGTGTATAAATATAAATTTGACATAAATACGAAATATGAATATTTAAAGTATCGTCCTGAAAAAACGGACGTTTCAATACGTAAATTCAAATTTAGTCGGACCCAACGCGGATAGGAAAGGTAGGAGGTGAGTGAGGGGCATTATTGGCCATTAGTTCATCCTCTCACCTCTTTATATATTCCCCTTTCACTTCCCTTCCTCTTTGTCCTCGACCCTTAAAACTCTCTACATTTCTCTCTTTCTTCTCCATTTTCTCTCAATTTTCCTTCAATTTTCTTCAATGGATCCAGTTACAGTTTGGGGTAATGAACCCCTTTCAACTGTCGATCCTGAGATCCATGATCTCATTGAGAAGGAAAAACGCCGTCAATGTCGCGGCATTGAGCTTATTGCTTCAGAAAATTTCACTTCTTTTGCTGTAATTGAAGCTCTTGGCAGTGCTTTAACCAACAAATACTCAGAGGGTATTCCCGGAAACCGTTACTACGGTGGTAATGAATACATTGATCAAATTGAGAATCTGACAAGAAGTCGAGCTCTTGAAGCTTTTCATCTTGATCCAACCAAATGGGGTGTTAATGTTCAGCCTTATTCTGGTAGCCCTGCTAATTTTGCTGCTTATACTGCTGTTTTGAACCCACATGATAGGATTATGGGATTGGATTTGCCTTCTGGTGGTCATTTGACACATGGGTATTATACATCTGGTGGGAAGAAGATCTCTGCTACTTCGATTTACTTTGAGAGTTTGCCTTATAAGGTGAATTCGACAAATGGGTATATTGATTACGATAAGTTGGAAGAGAAGGCTTTGGATTTTAGGCCAAAATTGATTATCTGTGGAGGAAGTGCTTACCCAAGAGATTGGGATTACAAGAGGTTCAAAGAGGTTGCTGATAAATGTGGGGCTCTTTTGCTTTGTGATATGGCTCACATTAGTGGTCTTGTTGCTGCTCAGGTGAAAAAAATTCTGCTCTGTACTTGTGATTTTACATTTTTTTTTGGATCTGCATGAGGATTTTGAATCTCTTTGATTTGTAGATCTGCATTTGATTGAGAGCTAGTGTGAATTGCCTTAATGTATTATAGATCTGAATGCCTTGCTCTGTGATCCATGTGTTCTGTTTGATTAATTACCCATTGGGATAATTGCTTGTGAAATTTTTGAAGATCTTTTCTTCAACACGTGGATCTGAGAGTTCAAATCTCAGTTGTCTGATACCTGATGCTGGTGGGAGGTGATAGGTATCCCATGGAATTAGTTGAGGTGCCCGTAAGCTGGCAAAAGGTGGATTTGAGATTATGATGTGGGAGCTGAGAATTGATTGAGTGCTTCGGGATTCATGTTTTCGTTTTTGATTAATTATATTCTTTGAGGTAGTTTCATGTGAAGGTTTTAAAGATCTTTTCTTTAATAAGTAGGATCTGAGTGAGGAAAAGAAAATGATGTGGGAACTAGAATTGGTTGAGCTGGTGCTTACATTGTTCTGTTTACATGAGCATTGTGAGGCTTAATGTGGATCAATGAGGCAATGATTTAGACTCGATATAATAATTCTGATACTACTTGAATTTGATGTGAATCATTAGCCAACAAGAATAGCAACAAACACAGTAAAAATCCACAGGTGGGGTTAGGGGAGGGTAGTGTATATGCAGATCTTACCCTACCTTGTGAGGATAGGGAAGTTGTTTCCAATAGACACCTCGGTTCAATGAGAGCTGAAAAAAGAGCAGTAATAACAGATGGTAACAACGACAAAATAATAAGATAAACGAAGCGAAAGAAACAATCAGATAGTACTAAAGATCTAAGAACAAGCGACTTAAATAAATCAGCTGTGAATCCTTAGCATTTTAGTTGATGCAATCCGAGATCATCTCTGTGATGTCAGGTATGTGTATTCCAAATTGGGGCAACTTTACTTGGTCTTCTTGTTGGCTTCAACCTTCTGCTTTCATTTACGGAAATATTGATATATGTTCTTTTTTGTTAGTGTATTACTGATATTTTGGCGGATCTAAGAAATTTGAACAAAAATTGGATCCTTTGTCTTTAAGTTAACGAAATATGTCACCATTAACCTGCAGTCAAATATTTTATTTGTCATTTCATTTTCAGTAAATGCTGCAACCTGCAGTCAAATATTTTATTTGTTATTTCATTTTCAGTAAATGCTGCAATCTTGGTCTTATTATATGTCATAACTAATCAGATCAAAGTGGAATGAGGTCAGATTCCTCAAATTACGCTTCAACTTGTAGTTATACAAGCTGTATGTGATATAGGAGAGAAAAGTGCATGTGGATGTGCATGTGCCTGTCCCTACCCATGTTTTCAAGAATTCAATTCTATCAAGATGTCCTTGTCATTGGATGTCATAACTCTTGTCGGTGATTTGATACTAGTCTTGGTGACTATGTGAACACTTGTTTATGTTATTTTCAATTGACTCCTGGAAATGATGTGTTGTATTCTAATGGGATGAATTTCATTATTTCTGGACAACAGGAAGCAGCGAATCCCTTTGAATATTGTGACTTGGTCACTACCACCACACACAAGAGTTTGAGGGGTCCAAGGGCTGGTATGATTTTCTACCGCAAGGGCCCTAAGCCACCAAAGAAGGGCCAGCCTGAAAATGCAGTTTATGAGTTTGAAGACAAGATCAACTTTGCTGTTTTCCCGTCTCTCCAGGGTGGTCCCCACAACCACCAAATCGGCGCTCTTGCTGTTGCCCTGAAACAGGCTGCGACTCCTGGATTCAAGGTGTATGCTAAGCAAGTGAAGGCCAATGCAGTTGCTCTTGGTGACTACCTGATGAGCAAAGGATACAAGCTTGTAACTGGTGGGACTGAGAACCACCTTGTCCTTTGGGATCTTAGACCTCTTGGTTTGACTGGTAAAAGTTCTTTCTATTCTCGACTAACTGGAAAGGTCTTCTAAGTATTTAATAGTGATTGATACAAATTAACCATTTTGTCTCTCTGCAGGTAACAAGGTTGAGAAGCTTTGTGACCTTTGCAACATCACTGTTAACAAGAATGCTGTTTTTGGAGACAGCAGTGCTTTGGCCCCAGGAGGTGTTCGTATTGGTAAGAGCTGAGAAACTTTGGATATTTTTTTATGCACTATTTCTTTGAACTTCTTTTAGATCCGATTGGTTAAACGACATGGAAAGAGACAAAATGAACTCCCACCTTAAATTTACTTTGGCAATGTTGTGTTTCTACTTGTCCAATCTTTTGTGCCAATTTTACATTTGAGTCATGCACTCATACACCGTGAAAAGGGCGTTCTTCAGCTATCATTATTTCCTAAATGTTTATTTCCATGAATTAACTAACTGAAGTTCCTATTCGGTAGGTACTCCTGCCATGACATCAAGGGGATTGGTTGAGAAGGACTTTGAGCAGATCGCCGAGTTCCTCCACAGGGCTGTTACAATCACCTTGAACATCCAGAAGGAGTTCGGAAAGCTTTTGAAGGACTTCAACAAGGGTCTTGTTAACAACAAGGAAATTGAAGAACTCAAGGTTGATGTCGAGAAATTCTCAGCCTCTTTTGACATGCCTGGGTTCAAGATGTCCGAGATGAAGTACCAGGACTAAACTTGCAGTATGCATGACAACTGCTCTACGTTTCCCGGTTTGTTTCTTTTGTTTGGATGGAAGGAATTTTTTTTTTCTCGACGAGTTTAATTCAATTTAGACCCAAAAAATGATGGTTTTACTTAACTCTGCACTTGGTATTGTTGATCATTGGATCTTGTCTTGCAAGGGAGTTCTTAAGTGGCCTTTCTGGCTTCTAAAATTACCAAATATTTGTAGTGTCCAAAAGAAATAATACCAAGAGAATATGTTGTTTCATTTCTTATAATGTAAGCAATGTTCATTTCTTATGTATGACGATCACTTCTACACATCAGAAAAAAAGAAATGGTATTTTCTTCTCCATAATTATTTCTTCAGCTTAGTAAATAATCATTCAGAACTTTTAAGCAATAAAAAGGTGACTAACCTTTGATATCGAGAATACAAGAAAAAATAAAAATTGCCCAGCTTAAACTTATATTTTCGTATTATAATATTGCTTTAAATTGTAACAAGTTCGGTAAAATAAAGCATAATAAGCAATGTCGCTCAAGTACAAAGGCATAAGTTCAGTTGGGCCAACAAATCTTATCTAATATTTATGACTAGAAAATTCGTCATATATGTTTATAAAAGATAACGGAGTTCATTATATATATTGCAAATTTTGGTTTACGTGGGTATGTTCATATTTGTAGAAGTATATGTTTAATTATTTACTCTCCGTTTTGAAAAGAATGACCTATTTTTCCTTTTTAGTTTATTTTAAAAAGAATAACCCTTTTTCTTTTTAGTCTATTTTAAAAAGAATAACCCTTTTTCTTTTTTGACAACACTTTAATGTCTACCATTGTTAAAAATCAATATACCTAATATGCTTTGCGTTGTATGTTTACTTAATTATAGTCCCAACATTTAGTGGTGATTGTCAATACGTAAATACTTTGTAAACATTAGCTCAAGCAGTCGAGGGTCTATCGGAATTCGGAAACACTAACTTCCCAGCCAAGGGGATCTATCAGATGCATTTCAGTTGTGTCTTGCAAACCTTCCCCTAGAATGCCAAGGGAAATGCAGAGTTGAAGATTTTTAAAAAGGAGTGGTTCAGCATAGATAATTTAAGATTAGATAAACACTAATTTACAGAATACATTACACAAGAAAGATAGAAGAATGAGATTCTCCTATCCAGTTTCCATCATATGGTGAATTACTAGTTTTTCAATACGTACATAAGTCAAGCTGTGAAGCGTCTAACATGTAATACTTCGGAGGCTGAAACCATGCCATATCAGTCAAATATTTCCTGAGCTTCAATTATGCTGTGCTGACTGGAAAAAGAAAGCGGAGAGTTAAATAATGCAGCATATTGATAATAAGCAAACATATCAAGGGAATGGTGACCACAGAGTCCTTACTGGTCGTCTTTTGTGATGCGATAATACTTTTCTGCATGCTGGCGTTGGCCAATATATTGAGCAAATCGCTCATCGTGTGTAATGACAATTAGTTGAAAGTTTTCTTGGCCTTTTCTGTCCTCCATAATTCTGGTGATGGAGACGGAATAAAGAGGCATCCTTAAGAATTCACATCCAGAAGGAGCTCATAATTAGTAAATGAACGACACATACCTTAACAGAGCTCCAGCAAGACTCTCACTGTTGGGGCCGTCTAGGTTTGTGGTAGGTTCATCCAGTGCTAGAATTCCGCAGTTGAGACAAAAAGTTTCAGCCAACGCCAATCGTATGATGAGTGATGCAAGGACCTGATTAATAACAAAACTCCGGTAAAAAACCAGTTCAAAAGAAAAGAAGAAAAAAAACAAAAGTTCAGTGAAAGTTCTGTTGGGGTTCGGATTTTTTCTTTTTCCTCCTTTTTATTTGAAGAGAGGGTGGGGCTGAGAGGAAGCTAAGCAAAAGGAGGGTTCAAATCAAAGCTTTATTGGCATATAAATTAAGTGAACACAATAAAGAAAAAATCAAAATTGAGATGACTGATCACCTTTTGGCCAGCACTACACCTCCCTCGCATTTCTAGTTCAGTATCACCAGTTAGCATTACAACCTGTGAATCACAGGCATTATTATAAAAGTGCAAAAAATATCAACAAACGTTCAGGGGCTTTAAGTGCAAAGACCACATTTCACAAAGAATTTTTTTTTAAAAAATTACTATACATGGGAATTTAGTAATTATACAATCAAGATAAGCAACATCCAATATACAACAGAGATAATATTAATCCCATCCAACATGCTCTTTTTTTCAGTAGATAAAGCACAACCCAGCAGGTTTTAAAGATAGTTTATATTACCTTATAGCTATAGGATCGAGTGCCAGATCCTTCAGAATCTGAATGAATGCTTATGTAGTCTATGTCCTGGCCCCTGTATGTTTGTTGCCACAGTTCCCTGATAATCTTATTTATTTCTTCCATTTTCATTGAGTGGAATCGCATCAGTGCTCTGAAACAAAGAGAAACCAAATAGAACGTGAACGTATTCAGAATCTACACTCAAAAAGTACAGGAGACACCTGAGAAGAATGCAACATACAGAAATGGTTGTACCGGTCATAGTCTGTACAAGACAATGAAAATTTAAGCAGGGGTTCCTCGAAAAAGTTGAACACAGAATAAAAATTCAAAATCTTGACTAGGAAACAAACATTATATGACCATAAGGGATATGCATAGAGTAGAATCAACTTAGTAAACACCAGTCAAACAAAATTTGAAAATCAATACAGCAGTTCCTTACACCATGTCATAAAAGAAATAATGAATTGTTTAAACCTACCAGCAAATTTCCTTTTTCTTCTTGATTTACACTTTGGTCAAATGAAGACAATGGGATATTATGTTTCTTTAATCAAATTTGGTTCACCAAAAGAGGACCTCATTATTGATTTTAATTCCCTTTATGTACACCTAAGAAAAAAAGTATAACAAAAGCAACACATGAGGAAGTAGAATCTCATTAGTTATCTAAACAGTAGCAGGTTTTGGAGGATTAATAAACTCAGTAGAATGATGTTGAATGGTTTTAGAGGTACAACTATAGCTTCAAACAAAATGATTTGGAAACATGATAAGGATGGAAAGTTCTCTGTCAACAGACTATATAGGAGGGATATAATGGAGCAACCTGGCAGCATACCAGGGCCATGGGGGCAGATCTGGAAATTCAACATCCCATCAAAGATTAAATATTTCACATGGTTCGTGACTAGAAGAGCCTCACACATGAAAAATTAAAAAGAACAGGATTTCAAATAGCCTCTAGATTGCAAATCTAGGAATTTATGGTGCTTATAAGCATAAGACACAAGTTAATTTTGGCTTAAACAAGTGCTGAAAAGCACTTTTTTATAATACCCAAACACTAGAAAAGTGCTTAAAAGCTATTTTGGCATTGTTTGGATGGGCTGTTAAGCATAAGCCATAAGTTAATTTTGGCTTAAAACAAGTGCTGAAAAGCACTTTTTTATCATACCCAAACACTAGAAAAGTGCTTAAAAGTTATTTCAGCTTAAAAGCACCTAAAATAAGTCAATCCAAACAGGCTCTTACATGATCAATTAGCAGATATTTCACAAAGTCATTCTGTTGAACAAAAATTAAGTAACTTTGTGACAAATTAGGAGCATATCATACGTAACTTTTCATACAATATGTACACTCCAACTAGAGGGAGAGTATTAAGGATGTCAATATTAGGACAATGGAAGTATGGCAAGATGCGGTACTTTGCAAAAATAAAAAAGATTTAGAATCTTTGTTGTTTTGTAATTTTTTATTTATTTTTTGAAACTGATAGCTTTCTTTTTGTTTTGTAATTAGGACCCAAAAAGGCAAACATTGAGATTAGCAATATCAAAAGGCGGGGTAATTACTGACCGCATTTTGGACCACGTGCTACTACCCTAAGGGATACTAAAACCTTTTGTACTCCATTCATGAAAACAACAATATATTTGAACTTCTCCAATTGATATATCTTCAATATTTTTAACAAGTTAGAAGAAAATGTTTGAGTGCTAGAATCATGTGTTTTTTTGAAATGCACGTAAACCAACATAAAATGCAGAAAGAAGTTAATGACTAAAGTACGAGAAGCTCACTTGTCAAGAGCATTGTAATATCTGTCCAGATCCTTGTTTGCCATCTCCGTAGTCTGTCCAAGGGTACAACAACGACACTATTAGATACTTCAATGTCATAAATGACTAAGCAATTAGCTTCATATACTTGGACTAAGATATTACCTTAAGTTGGATAAGCTGATCAAAATAGCGTTTGTCAATATCCTTGTATTGTGCCTGCTTAAGATCAACTTTGTTCTTGGAGATATTGCTTTGATAAACAGATAAGGTGCCATGACACTTGTTTAACTGCAATAAGAGTAACCATGTAAACTCGGAGGACAATAGTAGCAGAGTTGTGGCACTTGTTTAACAGCAATAAGAGCAACCACGTAAATTCGAAGGACAATAATTTTCCGGATACAGAGGTTTAAGTTGAATCTAAAACATGTACAGTCCTTTTACTGAAAGAAAGGAATATCAAAGCAAAGAAGGTGTCAGCCAATTGTTCAAGAGGTATGACAACCACCAAGCCCCAAGGAATAATGGAACAGTATCAAAGTAAAATATTGAATAACAACTACAAGCCTCACTAGGAATAGTATACAAGTGAAACGTCAAATAACAACTGCAAGACTCACTATATAGCTGATGCGATAATTGGTAATTATGAAGGATGAAATACTCAAATTTCTTTCCAAGAAATCATGTCTCTTGTCCTCATGGCTGAAACTCAATTCTGTCCAAGAAACAATATACTTTCAGAGACACTGCTGTTCTAGCTGGAAAAGTAAACCAGACCAGATTATTGGTCTTCTAAATTGAACTTTCTATCATGGTTAAGCTTGCACATATGCTGATCTTTACTGAAATCATATGGAAGCCAGAAGAGAAAAGTTCTACAATCTTAATCACGTTCATCAAGAGTCGAAAACTAGCATATGATGTCTATAGGTTGGATATTTATACCAAACGTAATTGCCCAACATATTCACATACAGATCAATTCATACCTCAGAAAGTAGCCTCTCTCTTTCGTGTGAAAGCTTTTTAAGCTCGGCTTCAACAGTGGAGAATCCACCCAACGTCAGCACTTTATCTTCCAGTAATTCAATCTCATGAGTGAGCTCATCAACTTCAGCCTTAGTTTTCCGATAGTTCAAGTTATCCTCAATGTTACGTCTCAAGCTATCCTGGTTCCCCATTAAATCCTTACTTTTCTTCACTTCAGCCAAAATCGCATCCTTTCTGGACTCGCAACTTTGAAGTTGAGATTCTGACAGGCTTCGTTTGTCCTGCATTTCATTCAATCTTTGTTCTTTCTTCAAATCATAATACCTGCAAGAGAATTAATTATCAATATGAACTAGAGAATGATATTTTGCTCCATCTAATTATATAAACATACTCTTTAATTTTGGAGGTAATCTTCAAAAGTGTATCTACTTCCTGTTGATAATTTCTTCTAATTTCAGCCTGCTCTTCCAACTGTTCACCAAGTTTTATTTTCAGATCCTTGTGGTCTCTAAAGTGTTTGTCCTTTTCCTTCAACAAGGAACCAAAAGCCTCTGCAAGATGCTGAAATTTACAACGCATGCACTGTGAACTTGGGATATCCATATTTCTAGCTTTATATGGGAGACATTAAAGTACAGGTAAAGTAGTTCATGTAAAACTTTCTTCATGAAAAAGAAGAGTAGTCCATGTAAAATCTCAAAGATAAGTCTGCATGTCTCAAAACAGATGTCAGAATAACCAGTGGCTCTTTAAAACCTGCCCCTGAATCAAGTTTTGTTGTTTGTACACCCAATATTAAACTTTCGTCCTTTCTCCATGTATCTGAATTTCTTGTTAACTTGTTATTTGTTAGTTCCAGCATCGAAACCCTAAATTGTAAAATCAAATTCTTCCCTGATCATTGTGTCTTTCAAAATCTTCAAATGGGGAAGAGTATTGGTGGTGGTAGATTGCATAATGGCTTATACATGTTTGATGGAACTCAAAACTTTTGTCAAGCCTCTTATTAATTATTAAGGATGACGTTAGGGCCACCATTGTTTTTTGTTTTAAAGAAATTATACCCTAGTTTGTTTTCAAGAACTCAATTTCATTTATTTTGTAATGCTTGTGATTATGCCAATCATACTAGAAACTCTTACCCTTTGAGCGATAATAAAAGTACTACTCCTTTTACTATTCACTCTTATGTATGGGGTGCTACTCAAACAGTGTTTGCCTAGTAGACTATGGTTTGTTGCTTTTATTGATTGTCAGACGAGGATGAATTGGGTGTATTTGCTAAACGCTAAAAATGAAGTTTTCTCTTGCTTTCAGTCATTTCATAAGATGATCTCTACTTAATCTGAGGCTGAGAATTGACAATGGCACAGAATACATGGATAAAAGATTTGGTACTTATTTGAAGTCCAATGTGATAGTTCATCAACTTAGTTGTCCTTGCACTAGTGCACAAAATGGGACTGTTGAACGAAAGAATAGGCATTTGTTAGAAGTGGAAAGATATCTTATGTTTACCATGATTATACCAAACCCTTACTGTGGGGGTGTCATTCTAGTAGGTGCCTATCTAATATAATGTCACTTTAGACCCTCGATTTTTTCAGAGTTCTGAAGCTTAAAAGGGTAAGAATGAATATATTGGTTGTGGCTGCATCATCCACACAAGGAATGCTGGGAAACTTGATCCTAGAGCTCTTAAGTTTGTTTTCATTGGGTATTCTCTGATGTGGGAAGATAAAAAATATTATCAACCTCCTCCACAAGATCTTTTGTCAGTGTAAACGACACTTTTCAAGAATTTGACCCCTATTTCAATAATACCCCATCACCTAATTCGAGAAAGGTTGCAAATGTATCAGTTTCTCTGTGAAGTTAGGTAAATGACTAAAGGTGCATGTCATATCTTCTCTCAGTTATTTTTATTACAATAAATGAGTAGTCCTTGCAAGGTCTGATACACAAGGGCAAAGCGGAGCAAGTATAGAGGTGACAGATTGCAGGTGCTATTTACATATAACTATCAATATACTGCTCCTTTACGAGACTCCTTGAAGACTATATATGCTGGAGCAAAACAGCTTACCCAAAGACTAAAGAAGAAGAGTACATGCTATAAACAATGAAACTATATGCTATTGGCTAGCTAAATGCAACTATGATAATCATGCACGTAATAAAATATTGATAATGAAACAATTACCTTCTCTTCAAGCTCAATTTGATTTTTCTCCTCCGCGAAGCGGTCCAATTCCTCTTCTATCCTTTTAATTTGCTCCAATCTGTTTGCTACTCGTGACTTCTCTTCCCTTACATTAGCCCATCTTAGTTGGAAACTTGCATATTCATTTTCCATGTATCTCTGGTCATTTCTCAGCTTCTCCACCTCCGAATACAAAGTGTCTCTGGTTGTCAAGTTATAGGACATGACAATAGTTACAGTCTAAAAATGTAAGGAAGTATACAACAATTTAGTACTGATATGCCTACGTATTGAAAATTCATAAATAGAGTTTAAGAAGGCCACAAATTTGGTATGACATACAGAAAAGAAGAAAGAAGATGCAGTTTAGTGGACAGAAATAACTATATACTTTTTGCTCTGCAGTTCATCCAATTCTGATTGAATTTCCTCCATGGATCTTACGCCTTGCCCACGGATATCAAGACCATATTCCAAATCATCAACCTGCTTCTGCCGAGCTTGAATTTCTTGGAAAAGCCTGTCAGATGTTTCTACAGGTTGTATTAGCGCATCAACTGCATCCTTCTCAGCCTTTATCTGAGCCAAGACACCTAACACCTGCCAGCAAAAAAGGATTATCATGTACAATTAGAAAAAGTCAATAAAACACATGTATGAATATTAGGTCCCTTTCTCTTGTAAGCTCTGAGAAATGTGTGCCCAATATCACAAGTAACATTATTTGAATGTTTTTTTTATCAACGCATTTTCATTCATAAACATGGCCAAAACTCTGGTCGTATGCAAGGGGTATTCCAAAAGGTAAAGAATCTACAAAAAGACATGTTCTTACAAACTCCACCCAATCATCTATACAATTGGGAACGCTATAGGTCCACCAAAAGAAAATAAGGGATCGGAGACTACTCCTCAATTGAGAAAGCTCGACTCTACCTCCTCAAAAGCTCTCTTATTTCTCTCTCTCTCCATGCCACCCACATCAACACAAGTGGAACCACATTCCAAGTCCTGCGTCTTTCCTCCTTTTCCGGCTCTTCCAATTGAACATCAACTCTTACACAGTTCTTGGCATAGCCAAAGGAGTACCAAACCACCTAAAAATATCTCATCATAGCCTCATGGTAAGACCACAATGGAGAAGAAGATGATCCACATCCTCGCCTGCCTCTTTGCATATATAACACCAGCTAAAGCAGAAAACCTTCCACTTTCTAAGATTTTTTGCCAGCAAGATCACCCCTCTAGTAGCTAGCCAAGTGAAAAACACACCTTCTCGGCACCTTTGCTATACACACTGCGATACAAGAGAAACCTTCCACTTCCCTAGCAAAAAGTTTCTCATAAAAGAACTTTACGGAGAACATGCCATTCCTCCACAAAGCCTTGGGATAATCTACCGTTGTAACTTGCTTATGGAATAGAGTCAACCATCTTTGTAACTCGGTCCTCAACTATTTTTTTAGTCTCTCCTAGATCTCAAGTCCCAAAACGTCTCTCCACCTTGTGCCCCCCCTAAGTTGTTGTATTGTCAAGTCTCTTTGGCAAGATATATTGTGTAGGCTGGGAAAATCATCTTACAATATATTATCCCCACACCACCTATGATCCCAAAAATTAAATTTCTTCCAATTTCCAACCTTGAATGAGATATTTACTCCGATATCATCTCATCCCTTCGTGATGTGCCTCCACAAACCACACCAAAATGCATAGACACATTCTAGATCTCCACTCCCCTTCCAAAGCCCCATATTTATCAACTATTACCTCTCTCCAAAAAGCATTTACCTCCACCACATATCTACACAACCATTTACCCAACAATGCTCTGTTAAACACCTACAAGTCTACTACCAACCCCTCCCTATTTCTTAGGTGATGTGACAGTCTCACACCGCACCAAGTGAAAGTTCCTTGCCCCGTTCGCCGCGTCCCAAAGAAAATGATGTGACTAGAACTGCACATAATAAGCAGTGGATGAAAACAAGACGTGACACATTGTTTATCTAATAACAATAATCATTATCACAAAAACCTCAACCTCAAGCTTGGCAGGCACTATTTTAAAGTTTTATAGCATGGAATTCCAAAACAACCACAGAACGTGGCTGAAACCAGCCAAGGAAAGCAAACGCCTGACTACTTTATATCTAGGTGTGAACTTAGGCTGGGATCCGCTTCTCCTAATGATTTTTGGTGTAACATCACGTGGAAGCTATAAAGCAAAGCCTTAAGCAAGCTCAGGGAAGCTCGAAACAACAATGCACCAACATTGAAAACTTGGATATAACTCAGCCAAATCCGCGTTTTCAAAACTCTGTCAGGCCAATATAACGAAGCACCCACCTAATCAAATGCCGAGTTCTTTGGAATTTGTAAATAGCAGAAAACAAGAAACCAACATATAGAAAGTTATTCAAACCAGCACGAAACACAACTTAATCGAGTAGATCCTGATACACTGTTTTACTTACACACCACAAAAGGGTGTACATTCGACAACGGCAGAAAGAGAAACAATGCGAAAGAAAAAGGGAAGCATAAAGAGAAGTTGGAGAGGGACAAAGCACAGGAAAGCAGAGGATGTTCCAGCAAAGTCGGCAACCACTTGTGGGATGACCTTGGTCAACTTGTTTGGGCTGTCCTTAATCTCTAATGGATTTGATAGGGGGGGGGTCCATATTTTCAGAGTTTGATGACTATCTTAACTTCTATACCTAAGGCAAAGGTTTTCCAAGAATGACACAGATCAGATATCTACATCAACTACAATCATGCAATAAAATAACTTAAATTGATAATGAGAAATCATGAGGATGAGAAATATATAATATCATGTAAAAAGCATGCAAACCATCATAACATGAATCAGTGAAATTAACATCAAAGGATGTCAAGAGATCATCTTATCTATTGTGAATTAACTCCAAGACAAGATCTACAGTGAATATATTCTTGATAACCGAGGAATCCATGAGAGCCAGTCGCGCATGTTTGAAACTCAGTAAGTTCTACAGCTAATATATATAAGCATATTTGTCCTCCAATCAAGAACATACACAATATGCTGGCCAATTTTAGTGTACACCTATTATTGATGCATGTAATTCAGATAAAATACTAAAGGATGATGGACATCCTCCCTGACCTATTATTGATGCACTGATGTATGTAATTCGGAATTGGTCACAGGAGATATCTCCTTAGGAGCAGATATGAGTCCTAACTTAGCATCTCTACTGAGAGGAGGAGAAGGGGGGATCAGAAAACAAAAGGCGGAGGAAATTATGTAGAAGATGGTGGGGAATAGGGCCAAAATGGTGGAGGGTGGGTCACTCAAGTCATTACTTAAGCAAACATAGTAACAGTTTGACTATACTAATAAAGTCCCAATACTAGAATATAATATATAACAGGATCTGCAATTACATCATCAAGAGCCTGATTTTTTTGGTCCAATTCTTCATTCAGCTCATTTAAATTCTTCTCTGCCTGAGGTATTGACTCCTTTCCAACTTTGACATACTCTTCATAAACCAAACGAAGTTTGTCTATTTGTTGGAAACGAGAATCAGCATTTGAAGACTCCATAGCCAATACTTTAATATGCTCAGCAGAGCTTGCAGCTTTTACACGTTGCTGCAGTGAAAAGAAAAAGAGCCAGGAAAGTAGTAGTCAGAAGATGGCCCTCCAACAGATAGAATAGCAAATAGACATAAAAGAAACAACCTTCTTAACAAATTCATCCTCCTCTTCAGCAGAGAAAGGACGCTCACAACAAGGGCAAATATGATGAGCACGAGCAACTCTTTCAAATGGATCGAACATTTGCCGCATACCATCGGCGATGTTGAACTTGCTGCATATCATCACATGAAATTTGAAAAGACAACCACATTCAACCAAGCATAATACTATATTTCGAAAACAGAGGAATCAAAAAGAGTTTCTCGTGGAACTGATAACTCTGAAGAAAAAATAAAACATAATCTCTATATGTGGTTATATTAGCAAAAAATGAAATTTTGCCTATTGACTATCAGAAGACGTAATAGGAAATAGCCCCATTTTGACCAACCTTTTCTGGACATCCTTTTTCTCTTTGACTGAGTCCATAATTTTGGGATAGGACTCTATACCAGCAAATTCCTGGTCCATCAACTGGAGCTTTGATTCCAGAAATCTCTTTCTTGCTGCAGTGCAGTAAGGGAAAGATCTATGTAAGGCCTCTACACAAAGGATCACCACCACAAAGATTAATGGAAACAAAGGAGCTCAAGATAAGATACTTTCTTGAAGAGATTAATTAACTTGCATGAAATAAAGGAGGAGAATAAAAACCTCAATATTGCTATTTTGCTATGTCAACTACCCTTTATGTCCAGCTATATACTGGTTAAGATAATTATCTTTGAGGCACTTACCAAAGTTACAATAAAATTTTCAACTCTGGTATCACTGTTATAGATTTTTTTTGATGAAGGTAACATATCACTGTTATAGATTTTAAACATGACTCAAAATACAGATTGTGAATAAATGACTGACATGATTGCTATTGTTTTGACAAGTCACAAGTGAAATGACTGTTAAGCTCAAGTAGTTCATCAGGAAGATTTTCTCAATCTCCGTTTTAAATTGGTATTAACCAGATTACACAATTCAGATAGAGTCTGATAGAGGACACTATTTAAACTTAATTAAGTTGCAATAGGGGAATTTTCCATAGAAGCTTCTGAATCACTAAAAAGACATTTTTTCATGAATCAGATTAGAGAAGCACAGATATGAATCTTACAGTCCATGTCTTTGTGATATTTGGTCAAGTTATGATTAACTTCTTCTATTTTCATCTGCAACATATTGACCTCTTTCTCAGCTTCGCGGGATTTGACACTCAAGTCATCAACCTCTCTCTGAAGAGCCCTGTGCTAGGAAGGTACAGCATTAAAAGAATATAAAAGAAAAACATAAAGATGCACAGATATACATAGAAAAAAAGAACAGAGATTGAAAGATAGAAGTGTAAGATTCACTGATCACTGAAGCCATTCAGAGTTGGGAAGAAGCTGGAATGCAGTCTAAGAGCAGAGAGAGATGGAGAATTGTCCCTGCTAGCATTTGGTGGGCAATATGGAAGGAGAGGAATTCCAAATGTTTTGACAGTATAGAAAACAGTTTGCAAAAAGTTAAGCTTAATTGCTTGTTACTACTTTGTTTTTGGTGTAATCAATTATACTCCAATGACACTATCTCCCTAATTGATGTACTAGACTCAATTTAGGATCAGATAGCTGGATTTGATGATCTTATTGTAAATATGGCTCAGTACTGCCTATGTACTGTTGTAGTAATATACAAAGTTACCTGTTTCAAAAAAAATAAAAATTCACTGATCATTGTATAGTGAAAGGACTTCTACCTCCAACCAAGGGAGTGAAGTAGTGTTAGGGGATGGGGATCGCCATATCCACAGGAAAAACGGATTCACAAGTCAATTGTAAACCAAGCAGGGCCATTTTATCAGTAGAATAAAGAATTAGGGAATATCCCCTTATTCCTTTTTCTTTATGGTGCACAGATGATTGTGATTGTGATTTGTGCTCACCCATTTTATCAGTTTTATAAAGAATTAGCGAACATAGAGGGTGTACCCATGATTGTAATTGTGTCTATGCAAACCACCTTTCACCCAGGAGAAAACTAAAATTGGTATTTGATCTGATCGCCGTCCCTCTTTTAAGTGGTTTCATTTTATCTTTTATTTTTTTATAAAGCAATAGAGTTTATTAATGTATGGGCGGCAATAAAATGCATGTTTAACAAGAAGTATACCAAGAAGGAGAAACATATACCAAATAAAGTGGTTGCATATAAAACAATTTGACCTCCTTATGACGAAACTCCTGATTTTAATAAGTAATCACTTTATTCACATAATAGAATTGATCTCTTAGTATTACAATGTCTACAACAACTTTATGCTTACCTCCATAAGGATTCTAAAAGAGTTCGAAGATATTTTTCAATAACCGTGGTATTCAGACCAACTTGCATCGTAACTGATTCCATGGGGTACGTGCTACCTCCCATTAGCACACGAACCACGTAATTCTGTCCACTAAAGCTTGGACAAATGGAAAAAGATTGCCTAGTGTCTTTTTTCCTCCGCTAGGATTTGAACCTGCCTGAGACCTCATGGTTCTCAACCCACTTCATTGATCTCTATGTCACACCCTTTGGGTACTAAAGAGTTTGAAGATCTTTACAAGATACACGTTTGCACCAAAAGAAAATACAATTTTTTTCTCTCAAGGTTGTTAGAATTAGTTTACTTCATTTTCGGATCATCTTCTACTCACACCATTAATGTCCATCTGGTGCAACTAGGAATTGCATTCTACAATTTCTTTAGCTTCTTATGCACTGATTGCCTTCCCATATCTAGAAGAACATGTGTCATTGCACATAAGCCAGCTTCACCAAAGAATTTCTTACGCTGTTGTTTGCACCTTCGCACCCCCAGTATCAAGATGCTTCCCATTCTGCAGCTCAACCTTAAAAAGAATCTTTAAGGGGTGCAGCCATGCAGGTAGCCAATATGACCTTACATGGAAGCTGCTGTGCATTATTTTTGTTTGTTAAGATGGATGAGTAAAATTTCACTAGGAAGTACCCTTTCTGTCTCCTGTTCAGATTACGGAATCAAACACTCAACCTTTCATGAGCATTCATTTGAGTAACAGTGATTTACCATGTTTCTTCTCCTTTAATCCCTTGCTTTTTTGCTGTCACCCTCTATTCTTAAGAATGATTTATTGCAATGCCCCATCAGTCTTTTTCCGCTTCTGCTGCTGATTGTACACATATATTGTTTTTCACAATTGTGGTTTGTGATTTACATTGATGTTAAACCAGCTTTGTAATTCTAAATTGATACATGTCCAACCCAAATCTTATGCTTCCAACATTTCTACCTCAGCCCAGTAAATTCGAAGTGATCATCCTCTCTCTCATGACATGCCTCCACAATGCAGACCCAAGAGGAGCTTTAGTTCTATTATGGAGATTTGGGGTGATATCTTTTCTTTTTTTTTTTGAAACTTGGTAACTTTGTATTATAACACAATAGTAAATGGGCAGTACTAAACCTTATATACAGATGAACTCCAAAACTCCACTATTCTAAATCTAAATTGAATCTAAAACATCAATTATAGAGACAGTTTCTTTTTATAGGTCTTCAATTTTATTACTGATCTCTCCATCTTTACAAGTATCATATTTTGAGGTTCTCCAAATCCTTCATCTCCACTTAGAAATCTCCATTCTGATTTGCCTAAAAGGCTTTCATTGTGCTTCCTAAGGCCCCTAGTACCCCAATGCTCCTTTTGTTTCTGGTAGCAATACCTATTTCTTCACACTTGGTGACATTTTGCGGGAACTTCCTCAATTTATCCAATCTCCCACTAATATTAAAGAGAAATGAGGAAAGAAATAGGCATTCTTTGTTCAAATAAGAAGTAGGGATCACAGTCATATTGTAAGACATCTAATCGACCTCCATTGGATATATATTGCATTTCCATGTGGCAAGCTAATTCCCATATCCTCAACTATTGAATCAGAAAGGAAATCCCAGGTAAGGTGGTAAAAACTTTCCAATTCAGCACCAAAAAACACCTGCAAAAACTTTGGTCCTCAGACGCCAAACTGTCTGTGCCAATTGGCTACAAGACGCTTGCCTTCCATGTGACCTCAAAGCTGCTCCTCCTAGGATGACTTAAGCATAAGCAGCATACTCGTTCACTTTGATCCTAGTCCTAGTCGTTTCAGCTGTTTGACTACCAGACACATATGCCTCCTAAACATCAACTTTTCCAGTAATATATAGGGTACAAATGGGATTAAGACATTAGTTTTTCAAAAGGATGTATTCAAACTGGGGAAAGAACAGAATATAAATCCTATACCACTAAAGTATGCATATGTCATTTTGATTGACAAGTACTGACATCTGCATGTATATGCACTTCAGCTCATCTGTTACTTAACTCGTGCATATTTTTAAACAGACAAAAGAGAATCAAATAATGCACTTTTTACCCCAGCAATGTGGAGTATATTTTGATGCCTGTGTTTTGCTTCGCATATGACAACAATAGCACATCTTCATTTATCAATAAGAAAAATACTTCTCGGAGTCTTAAAAAGACTGAGAATGGTCTGGTAACCAAACTTCAAGAAACAATCCAAAATATTATACACATTAAGAGTACTCAAGAGATGGGGAAAACAAACCTTTGTGCCTGAGTAATTTCGTTCTTCAAGTCCTTGTCAGATGGAAGCCTTCCTTTCAACACTCCTTTTATCTTATCCTTATTATCATCCATTCTGTTAATTTCATGGGAAAGAAAGCATCATCTTTTGTGGAGAAAAAGCATATAACCATAATAAACACAATAAAAAATGTGGATGTAAAATTTATGAAAATGAAATGTGACTTACATCTTTTTATGATTCTTCTCGAGAATTCCCAACTCTGCCTTCTTAAGAGAGAGCTTAATTCTGTCCTCAGACTCAGCTGCCATATGATCTTTTTCATCACGAAGATCTTTTAGTTTTTGGTCTACGGTGTACATCTCAGTCTGTTTTTGCCTTATGTTTAAATCAAATTCTCTTTCTGCAAGCTGCTTAGACTTCCTCTCAGATTCAATTTGCTGAAAGGCAAAGATGTGTTAGCCACACTAGCAAAATGTTCGTCCAAAAGTGTTGAAACATTAAGCAGAGATATCAAACCATTTTCTTTTCCCTCTCATCAAGATGAGCCACATTAACATCAGAAATCTGACTTTCAAGCACATCACGTTCATCCTCTTTCTCTTTAATGCGCTTTAAAATGCCGTTCTGCATCCAGTTATGGAACCAAAACAAGTGTAAAAATGCCAATTCATTAACATACAAAATAATGTTACTCATAAGAATAAACCTTAATATCTGCTTTAGCCTGTTTTTGCGCCTCCTTTTCGCTCCATTCGCGGTTTGCAATGTCGTATCGATGCCATGCAGCTGCAATTTCTGCCTCATTCGATTTCTAGAACAACATTACCCCAAGCGAAAGTTAGCATCTTCATATGATGTCAGTAAAATGTTAGATAAAACAAAAGTATGCAAGAAGCTGAGAATGACAGATCAAGGAAGTGACAAGACGCTACACAAAACTTGCAGAAACTCTTCTTTTTTTTTGACAAAGGTAACAATTTTGTGTATTAATCTTCAGCACTAAAGGCTGGGATCCCAAATTTACATCATGGAGCTACATACAGTTGAGTGTACTCAAAACAAAACTAAAACTTGCATAAACTCTTATCGACTTTATTGACCTAAATCACAGTGGGTTCTCTTCTTGGACTAATACCATATGAAAGAATCTGAGCATCCAACCCAAACACTTAAAGCAATAGGTAGAGCAGCACGAGACATAAAACCCCTTTGGGTGCCCTT
This sequence comes from Solanum tuberosum, assembly GCF_000226075.1. Classification (NCBI taxonomy): domain Eukaryota; kingdom Viridiplantae; phylum Streptophyta; class Magnoliopsida; order Solanales; family Solanaceae; genus Solanum; species Solanum tuberosum. Next base: position 136,013 of record NW_006239475.1, read on the forward strand.
ACACAACACATGCGGACAACTACATAACTTTATACACCTCTTTGGAAGCCCTTACACAACCCGTATGGGACAACTATGTAACTCTACCCTCTCTCGCGCGCGCAACTCTTTTCTGGAGGTTCATACTTCAACTGTAATGCGATCTTACAAAGGTGACTGCAAAGCATACCAAATGTTAACTCTGATACCATGAGAAACGAGAGATGAGAGGAGAGAAGAAACTGTTTGTTTTAATAGTCAAACTCAATAGAGAAGAGATCACAGTTCATGCACATACAGCCAGTGTTGTCAAAGGCGCATTTAATCCCTGAAGCGAGGCTCAAAACGTGTTGAGCACTTTGCCTTGCTTAATGTGCGCATCAGTGTTGTCATCAAGGTTCTAAGGCATACTTTTCCTTGCAAATGAGCCTATTCTGAAGAGGCGATATCAAACAATTGATATTTCACTTTATTGTAGTTCTTTTTCAAATTTTTTGTTCATATATTTATCATTCATGCTTATAATTATCAGACTTGGACTAAACACATATATTTCCATTTTTCCTCCCTTTGCACCTTTTTTTAATAAAGCCCACACTTTATTTGTGCTTTGCGCTTAAAGCCCCAAGGATCACAGAGCTCTTTTGCATTTTTTTATTTTGGATAACCCTGCATACAGCTGAGAGCAAATCATTTGTTTTCTAATTAAAGTTTGGTGCACTAACGAAGTTCCTGTCAAAATAGAAAATTGATAATTGTGCCGTCTTTCGTAGAGAACCATATGTTGCCAGATGCTCTACTTTTTATATACAACTTAATACCGGAAGTTTTATTCACATAATGAATTACTCCCTCCGTTTCACAAAGAATGACCTCCTTTCCTTTTTAGTCAGTTTCAAAAAGAATGACCTCTTTCCTTTTTTGGTAACATTTTACTTTTTGCTTTCCACGTGGCATGTTTAAGACCACAAGATTATGGGCAATTTTGTACATTTGACATAACTTTAATTTAGGACCACAAGATTCAAAAATCTTCTTTATTTACTTAAACTCCGTGCCAAGTCAAACCAGGTCATTCTTTATGAAACGGAGGGAGTATTACTTTATTAAAAAATCAGCATATAGCTTAATGCAGAACCAGTACGCAGTAACAACTTCAGCATTAGAAGATGCCTATTTTGTTATTGAAAACCCACACCTTTGAACAAACTATGGCTTTTGTACAATTTGATAGTTGAAGTATGGAATGAATGCTTAAACATAAATGAGTTTTGTTAATCTTGAAATAGAGGTGAAACAGGGTTAATATGTAATGCATAAGTTCAATTTGTTAAAAAAGTATATAAATAATCATATTTTTTTTGGATGAAGTAATTAGTTCTATTGTAGGCATCAAGTAGATGCATAATGGTAACAAAAGCTTAGTAGGAAAAGGTCAGCTCTCCTTAAGAGTCAGGGAGCTGACGAAGTTCAAAAAATGAATAAAGGGAATCTAGAGGGGATAAATAAACCCAACTGTACAAAAACATGAGGCAGTTAGCTTTTAAAGATTGGTAGGTAGTTGATATTCCATCAAAGCATCTTCTAATCATACATTACTTGAATGATTGAACCTACACTTCTAATCAACAAATGCAAGGTTCAATACAAGAATCCTTTTTTATTATTATAAAGGTTCACTACCATAATCCATTGTACCCAAGCGAAATAAAACAACCATTTACCAGAAATATCATGGTTTGCCCACATGATATCCAAGTTCCAATTATTGAACTCCACATAGAGGAGCCCTCAAGATGACAACATAGAATTTTTGTAGGAGCACTAGCATCAAGCATTTACAGGATCAATTGACTGCATCTTAGAGCTTAAGACTTCAGGTATGATGTTGTATATCTTCTGTAGTTGGACAAGGCACTATATGAAACAGCACATGGTGAAAACAAATATCTAAAACTTAGACCCAAATAAGACTACTTTAAGTTGAAGTACAAGATATTTTTAACAAAATGTTGCCAAAGCTAAGCTTCATTTCGATGAAGACTCGACTCATTGTTAACAGCAAGACTGTACACTTAAGACCCAGGTATACGCCATTGGATAGAATAATCAACAGAAATGGAACAAAGAGAAAAGGGCATTCAAGGCTTATAATACAGCTGAATCAAAGTAATTATAAATCATAAACTGACAAGTTAAAACAACATAGCATAGCTAAATATATGTATATATAGTATAGAACAAAGGAAGAATCACCTTTTTATCTTGTAAATCCTTATCAAAATGTGTTAATCGTAGTTTTATACGATTTGTTAAATTTGAAGCAACATCATCACTGAGTGACCCAGTTGGAACATCCCCTAAGTTGTGTCTGTCAAAAAGCTTCCTGAGAGTGAAGTCTCTTTCATTTTTTAACTCTGCATGAGCCTAAGGCACAAAAAAGTAAAAGAAAAAAGAATCTTAAGAACGGGAAGCAAGATGTGAGAGAACTTCACAAAATCAAATAGAACATAGGACGAATGGAATTACTTCGGCATCAGCTTGAAGTTTGCTGATCTCCATGATATAGTTTGTTACGGACTGCTTAAGGAAGGAACTCTTTGCCTCTGAGTCATTCATTTCCCTCTCCAACTTGCTAATCTTTGATTCCAGAAGTGCTATCCTTTCATCAAACTTTGTTTTCCACTCCCTCAGTTCTTCATCAGTGTCTGACAATTAAAAATGAAAATATTTGAATTCTTCAATTTTTACTAAAAAGTATTTCAGTGGATGAACATGCAAACATACACAAAATAAGAATATAACTTTAGGATATTAACAAGGTGAATTAAGTTTGCTTGATGCATTTCTGATATGGTTTGGCCATTACTTCTGCGCTGAAAGAAGAAGAATATATATAAGTGTATTCAGTTCAGTAAACCTTCATTCTCCTCTGCAAGTGCTGCATACTGCTTTTCCTTTTCCTTGAACAATGTGCTCCTTTCAGCATTTTTGGTGGCTATGTCTCGTTGCAATTGATGAAGGTCCTTTAAAGTTGCTTCAGCATGGTGGATCTTACTATCTATAGTCTGAATCTCTTTTTCAAGCTCCTCCATCTGACTTTTCAGTGCCTCTGTTTTCTCTTTGTCTTGAGCAATGCTTTCCCTCAACTAGATCAAAACACAAGATCAAATTACTGCAAGTTTGCCTCTAGCACATGTTTTAAATATAGCACTCATTTATCTTGTGCAGCCCTCAACTGAAGTGGGGGGAAAAAAATGTTTGACAATTACATATTCACATCGTTCAACAGTCAGAAAAATAAACATGATAAAAACAACACAGTATTACTTTCTGGAAGATCACGGTAAAACAAATAATGTGTATGTACATTTGGAAATCACAAGAAATCTCAAAACCAAGATTGAGCACTAACAAATACTTCAGTCAAACGTTGTTACCCTATTTTCAAGTATTCATATACACAATGACAACCCTTTCGGATACAAAGGAAGAAGACGGAACAGCCCCACTTGCCACCAGCTGAAAGACAGACGGTAGCAAATACTTTTGACATAGCCAACGAGTTTATGTTCATTGGAAATCTTTTGATGGAGTGGATGGCAATATTGAACGGTGGTGCTCATTAACAGGCCTTCAACAAAATATCTGTCAAATTATCTTTTCAGAAGGGGGGGGGGGGGGGGGTTA
>NW_006239475.1:140174-151804 GCF_000226075.1 Solanum tuberosum
GGGACTGATCTTGATAACTTATTCACCATGCTAAACAAAATGCACAATTAGTTCCTCTTCGTTTTCAGAATAGGAAATTTCTCTTGAAATTCCTCGGTGTTCAGAATAGAAACTTCTCTTTGTTGTACTATATAATCTAGTCTAAAACAAGGGATTCAAATCATAGTTCCTCCATTTCAAGCAAAAGGATCTGACATCATAAATTAATGAGTAAATATCAACAAGCATAAGTTCTATCAACTACACTGAACTAGGAACAAGGAAAGAACTAATTAAAGTGAATGCTTTTAGAACATTGGACAACTGCCTGAGTAATTAAAAAGGGGAAGAGACGGAAGAAAAATATGGTTCTGGGTCTGAAGCAAGTTACGATAGAGGTCACTTCAAAACCTTGTAAGCAGCATCTTTCAATGTCTGAAGATTCTCCAATTTCAACTTATATGTCTTTATTTCTTGAGATTGATCCTTGTGAAGCTTTTTGATAACCTCCAATGCCTTTGTGTATCTAAACAGTAGAACAAAGCAGAAGTTAACGCACAGAGTGGATTAAATAAATCATCATGCCCAATAACTCTATATCCCCCCGGACTAAACTGTACTGACTTGAGCTATCCACTTTTGGGCCCTCGGAGAGAAACCAAAAACAATATACACCAAGCAAAAATATCGGCAAAAAATGCAAAAACAATTTGTCCTGCGTACCAGAAAACCACTTTCATTTTGGTTCCTATCAGCTCAACAACTGAACATCAGAAACTGCTATTGCATGAATATCACCTACCTATTTAGACCATAATCATGAAAGATCTCTTACTCACAGAGAGATGCACCAAACTAGTTATCTGTTGACACACGTCAGCATCTCAGGGAACACTGAATAAGACATCTTTGAGGAAGATTATCAATGACATATGGGTTTGAAGATCAAGATGGGTTGTTTCACTCTAGGATGGTGAACTAAGCTCTGAATCAACAGCTAGACATATACTGTAAGCTCTTCCTTTTGGATGTTATTTCTCCCTGCGCTCTCCTAATGTAGGTCCCTTTTACAATAATATTCCTTAATTTTACAATCAAAAGAAAAACTCTCAGCAGCGAGAAAGACAAATTAAATATTTATAAAAAAATTAACCATGAAAGCACAACCATTCCGAGATTTCTGTAAAGCTTGAATTATCTCGGAATAATATTTACACCTGCTGATTAAGCACCAAATCTGGTGAAAAGGCTACCCCCACAAACCATGATTCTTTGGTATAGAGCATTTGAGCTTGATATCTCATACTAATTTCAAACCCACTGATAATGATGACTCAATAAGTGGTAAACAAATAACCTTCTTTCTTAGAGAACTAAGCTAGAAAGTTTGACAGCACCAAGACATGCACAAATCCACGTAAACCCATTAAACCTTGAGCTTGATATCTTGTACTAATTTCATACCCACTGATGATGATGACTCAAAAACTGGTAAACAAATAACCTTCTTTCTTAGAGAACTAAGCTAGTAAGTTTGACAGCACCAAGTCATGCACGAATCCACGTAAACCCATTAAACCTTAGATACCCTAACTTGAGAACTAGTGGACCAAAAATGTAGCTTAAATAGTGTCAAATCCGGTAAATCCAAAAGGACCTAGCCACAGAATTGTAAGCATCAGTATCTCTAGCAATTTGCAGAAAAAAACCATACAGATGCACATGGATTAGATTTAAAGAACTTTAAACAGCGGAAGATTGAATATTCTATTCCAGGTTTGTGCAATTTTCGCATAAAAAGATCATACTAACTGGTGCATATATGATTCTTGACACTGCAAATGAACACCCTTTTGGTACCTTTTCCTGATAAAACACTACTGATCAATCACGAAATACATGCAGAATTTTTTTTTAAAAAATGAGGAATGTTGGTAAGGCTGAGGCAGAAACTAATCTTATTTTTAATGTTCTTGACTGAGTAAAATAAAGTCAGGTTGGAATTTCAAGCATATTCAAGAAAGAATATAATTATTCGGGTGAATACAGAAGAATACATCTTTCAAACACAAACTCCATAATAATGAATTAACAATTCCATTATTGATAACAAGAATACCTAGTAGCGGAGAAGATATCATCAAACTTCTTTTTCAGCGTACCCGGTTCTTGTAATGGCCAGTTTGCCTCATCTTGGTGAACAAATATCACATTTTCAAGAATGGCCTTTGACACACCCATGAGAGCAGGGATTTCTCGGTCCATATCGGCACATCTATAACTTAAGCAAACTTTCTGCAAGTGAATAAGCTAAGAATTCAGAAAGAAACTTTTTCCCTGTCCAACCATTTGTTCCTACAACTCAAGTATAAGTCTAAGCCTCTACTATCAGCCTAGAAAAATCCTAAGAACTACAATGGGATATGATACAGTACGTTTATGGGAAATGATAGACAATGTCACAAGCCGCACAGATATTAAAATTAACTGGACAAGTATTAACAAAGACAAAACAGAGCAGTAAATTTGGCACAGGTAGATTCTTTTTTCTCATCTAGCTCATATACATTCCAAAAATACAAGTTACAATTACCCCTGTGAGAATGTAAAAGGAAAAAAAACAATATGTACTAATGCCAAGAAGCACCCAAAGGTAAGGCCTAGTGGCCAACGGAGTAGATTGAGAATCATGAGATCTCAGGTTCAATTCCCAGTGGAGGCAAGAAACACTAGGTGGTTTCTTCTCACATGTCCATGCCTTGGTGGATAGAGTTACCCGGGAATTAGTGCTAGTGGGAGGTAGCAGATACCCTGTGGAATTACTCATGGTGCACGCAAGTTGACCCAGACCAACACAGTAACCAACAGAAATGTACCAATACCAGCTAAAAAATTATATGATTAAGGGCAGCTCGGTGCACTAAAACTCCCGCTATGTGCAAATCCAAGGATGGGACAGACCAAAAGGGTCTACTATACGCAGTCTTACCCTACATTTTGCAAGATACTACTTCCACGACTTGAACCCATAACCTCCTGGTCATATGGCAGCAACTTTTAGGAATAAGGGCCAATGTATTCCAAGTCCAAATCCACATGCAATGAAAATGTTTACATGATTTTGTACTTGGAGTAGTATTGTTTCTTTATTCTCTTTTTTTTGGCACATACTAAGTTGATCAATGGTAGCAAAAATACATATAATTCCAGGAGATAAAGGTTGAAAACTAAGTTGTATACATTCTTCCGTTATCTCCTTGAGTGGTCAAATTAGGTTAGGAAAGGAAGCAAAGGAGAGGTTGTATGAATGCTTGCAAGTTGAAACTTTTGAGCCTCGAAAAAGGGGAAACTTAAAAGCATCCTTCTGTGCTAATAACTTCTTTAGTTTCCATTTGGTATCTTTGGTCCCTGTCGCTTTTAGAGTTCAGGTGAGGTAATAATATTCTATGGGAGGAAAAACTTCATTGTTGGTTATCATATCATCCACATGTCATGTTTCTTTAATTGTGCACACGCAATATGCATAACCTGTTTATCATCATTCAACTATGTTTTCTTCTGCAGCACTTTTAGAATGAATTTAGAGAGAAAGCAAAGAAAATGATTGAGACTTGAGAGCATGGTAGAATTGGGCAATGGGTTCGACTAGTAATGAAAATAACTCCATGGCTTCTTTCTTTTTAATCATTAGCTAACAAGCCTTCACACTAAAGTTTTTTGCCTCATACACCAGTAACCAGTTATTGTTGTGCTATCATGTCCTCCACCAAATCCAATCAATCTAAAACGTCACTATAATTCTATCATTTTTACTATAATGCTCCAAGCCATGCAACATTTAGTTAAGTGTGAATCAGCTCTTGCTCATCTACTGAGGGTCTGACCAATACACAGCAGCACTATAATGAGCCACTTCTTGTAAATTGGACATGAGGTTTTCCACAAACTAGGTCTAACCTCTATCCTGCCATACCAATTTCCTATTGACGGAGGTTTTCTGGTTATGATTGAAGTGTGTGACGATCCAAACAAATAACTCAAGTTGTTAGATTGAGCATACTTTATTTGCTTAATTATATTCTCAACACGCTCCCTCGCGTGTGAGCCTGAATTTTTTCAATAAGACGGGCACGTGGAAATTCTTTTTGATTATGGGTGACGGTGAGATTCGATCCCAAGGCTTCTGCCTATTATGCTACCATGTTAAAGAAATGACCCTTAGCCTAACTCAATCCCAAAAGCTAGATCATGAGAGGAGGATTGACCTAGACCATACAAGAGACCAAAGGACCCCATTTCCCATCCCACCAATGGGACTCCAACCCCACCCCTTACCCACAGCTTGCATGCCTAGAGCATGGGCAATATAAGACGAGGGGGGTGATATTTTTTTTTATTTTTTTTTGAGAATGGTAACTTTTTCTTCTATTTATCCACAGGTGTACTACATCAAAGTAGCCCCTCTCCCAAAAGTATTACAAACTAGACTGACTCCATCTATGCTTTTTGTCACAAATAGTCTAAAACATCAAAAAGTTCTTCTGCCTGTACTAAGACTTTCTGTTTACACCAAAAATAATAAAGAGCTATACAATTCATCTTGAAATTCTGCACATTGTTCTTCTTGCCCTCAAAACATCTTTGATTCCTTTCTTTCCATACTGTCCACCATATACATGCTGGGACAATCCTCCATCTCTCCTCCTTAATTGTAGTATTGCCAATATTGATCCAACAATTTAGGAGTTGTGCTATGTTTCTTGGTTTCACCCAAGTGATCTTTCTAAGGCTGCTGAATATTCTCCATAATTGATCTGTCCATTTGCAATGCAAAAAGAGATGGTTGACTGTCTCTTCCTGTTCCTCACAGAGATAGCATCTTGAGCATAGTTGGAACTTCCTCTTCTTTATATTCTCTTGTGTCAGCACTGCTTCCTTTGCTAGTAACCATGTGAAACAGTTTACCTTGTATGGGATTTTAGGTCTCCATATCATCCGCCATGGCCATAGCTCCAAGACTAATAATTATAAACATGAATGACAAATATATGACCAATGAAATTGAAATTTTTTTATGATTAAGTGAAATATCAATTATTTAGTTTCACTTCTTCATAAGAGGCTCATTGGCAAGGAAACGTTTGCCTTAGAACCTTGATGACGACACTGAAGCGCACATGAAGCGAGGCGAAGCGCTCAACACGTTTTAAGCCTCGCTTCAGGGTTTAAGCGCGCTTTTGATAACACTGTTCTTAAGTAGGTGACACACCTACTTATACTACTTTATCTTCGTTTATCTTTATCATTTAATATAGTTTTTCGGGAATACAATCATTAGGGTAAGCATGGGGAGTAGGGTCAAGGCGTGGGATATTGCTCTAGTAGCACCTATTTTTATCGTATGGAGAAAGATTTAGGAGAACCTTGATGGAATAGAGAAGGATTTTGCATACTTGAGGATAGCATCTTATCCCTTGTTCTCTTTTGCTGCTGCACGCATAAGTTTCCTTTAGGTATAGAAGAATTAATGTCATTCTTAGAAAATCATATATATTGTGAAGTTCTCTACTTTTTGGTTTACTCCTTATATGCAAGTATATGTTTTGTGTCCATTGTTAATAAAGTATTATTACTTGATTAAAGAAATAAGGAACTGAAAACCAATGTTGAAGATCAAAAACTCTCTTTTACGTCATCTATACTTTTGGGGTTGGGAAGACTTTCTAGAGGCTCAATGCTAGACAATGTAATGTTGGCATCATCTTGGTGTGCTATCTATAAAATGATTTTTATGGTTTATATAATAGAAAAATAACTAGGAAGGGATGAAGTATCTGTGAAAATTCTGATGTGCCATGTATATTTTTGCACTATGATGTAGTCAAATTAATCTAATACACATACGGACACATGCTTGACGCTGTTATTAACATAAGATATAGTGCACTTAATTTTGTCTTTTTCTTTGCTAGAGCACACTTGATTCTCCTTTAGCGATCTTGGTGCTCAGTTCTTGGTGGCTTATTTGCTTTGCTGTTACTTCTATGCAGCGGCATGCGTCAAGGTAATTTCTTGTCTTAAGTTCTCTTTTGAATTGTTTCTTCATGGTCATTCTCTGTTATGCAGTATAATTGGCCTCAATTCTTCTTCCTTTTTTGATAAATAAATAATCTGTCTTTAATCTACGCACTGACAATATCATGTACAACATTTATGAATTAGGATGGTCTGACACAGGTACCATATGAAGTGTGTGATCATCACATCTAGAAGTTGAAGTTGTTAGAAAAAATACACTTTATTTAATTATTATATTTTTTTTTTGAGAATGGTAAAGTTGTATTCATCAGCAATGAGTGTATGCTGGCAACCAAACAAAAAAAACATTCAAAGGCCAAATAGTCATGATTACAAAGAGCCTATGAAATCTACTAACTGATCTACTTCATCTATACCCTCTTCTTTACACCAAAAATATAGAGTATTAATGCAGTTTTCTTTAACTTTCTGCATTGGGTTAGTAATATTCTTAAAGCACCTATTGTTTCTTTCCTTCCAAATTGACCACCATATGCAAGATGGAACTAGATTCCACCATTATTTAATTATTATATTCTCAACAGTTAATCCTCCATCAATCACAAGAAGTTCTCGACTAGCTCTAATCATTCCCCACATAAACACTTTTTCAAAACCTTGATAGGCTAATGTGCACTCAACCCTCCCCCAACCCCAACCCCCACAAAAAGAAAAACCAAACTTCATTCCAAATTTCCATAATACCAACCTTGCACTTGAATTTCCAGGCATGACAAGAAGAAGCCATCCTGGTATCTATTTCTAATACATAAGGTTCAAATCGGCGGAACCAAACTCAAAGATTCAGTGAATCATTACAACTCCTCTCTGTGTAGTAGCACATTTCCCTCCTTGTGACCCAAACTTTGACAGGCCCAAGTCATTCCCAGTGTTATCAAAGGCGAAAAGCGCAAAAAAGCTCTAAGGTCCGTGGGGGCTTTAAGCGCAAAGCAGCAAATAAAACGCGCGGGATTTAATGAAAAAAGGTGCAAAGGGAGAAAAAAGTACAAATATATATATGTTTAGTCCAAGACTAATAATTATAAACATGAATGACAAATATATGACCAAAGAAACTGAATTTTTTTTATGATAAAGTGAAATATCAATTGTTTAGTCACTTCTTCATAAGAGGCACATTGGCAAGGAAAAGTTTGTCATAGAACCTTGATGACGACACTGAAGCGCACATAAAGTGAGGCAAAGCGCTTAACACGTTTTGAGCCATGCTTCAGGGCTTAAGTGCGCTTAAAGCGCGCCTTTGATAACACTGGTCCTTCCTTCAACGAATTAAACTAACGGAAATGATTTATAAGGAGTGTTATTGACGTACCCAACCATTTAATCAATATTTAACTCATGATTTACTTCTATAACATATTCGCTAACAAATCATGCATTCAATTGTTATTTACTTCTATAACATATTCGCTAACATATTGATCTGTTTCAGTTGGACTGCACTACATAACTCATGCCTCACACAGGATAATCTCTCCAAAAGGAAATTCCAGCTTGCTAACCGATGCTATTTCTGCCACAAGCACACAGAAAGTGTCAACCACTTGCTACTGCACTGCCCAACTGCCTCAGACCTCTGGAATATGTTTTGTTGCTTTTTTGGTCTTTCCTGGGTCATGCCTTTCTCTGTTAGGGATGCTCTTGAAAGTTGGAGTTTACGGGATGTTGACAAAGCCATCAAGAGTATGTCGATGATGATCCCTGGTGCTATCTTTTGGTGTTTATGGACAGAGAGGAACAAAAGATGTTGTGATGGAATTTCAACTTCTAGAGATCTTTTGCGAGGCAGATGTCTAGTTAGCCTTTTTAGTTGGTCCAAACTGACCCCTGTAAATAATTTAGAACTCTTCTTGGATTTTGTTAGCTCTATAGCTTAGAAAGAGACTACAAATCCTTTTTTTGTGAGCTTAACTGATCTATCCTTGTAAAGCTTGCATCTTCTTGATGCCTTGAAATGAATCTACTTACTTCATCAAAAAAAAAATTATTATTTATCTTTATCACGTGTATACATATGACCAGAGACGTATCAAGGATTTCAAGAGAATGGTTGCATTGTAACACCGTTTAATTTACAACATATCCAAAATAATCCCACAAGTGGTATCAAGGGAGCATGGTGTATCTGCTGCTTTAGCCCTACCTTGTGAACGTAGATACAACCGTAATTAATACAATTATCACAAAAGTATGTTATTCAACTTACAGTCATTCTCAACAAATTTTCATACTTCAAAAATGATCAGCATCATTATTTAACCAAACATCAGTAGGCTCTCTTGAGCCTTGGTTCCCATTATAAATTTAAGCATTCTATCCAAATAGTTGCACTGCTATACACAATTTAGGGAGGGGTGCATGGGTTCACGTGATCCCACACCCCTCCATGTAAATCCACACTTATATGACCCTCAACAATCTTATGTGATCTATATGAATACAAAGATAACATCATTACCCTTGATGATCAAATATACCTATTCACCAACCATATAACCTATACTAATTCTACTATCCTATCAAAGAATCTCCAAAACAGATAAAACATCACAATCTGTTGAGGATTTATAGTAATACCTCTCCAGTGTGAGGATTTATAGTCTGCAGAACGCTCTCAATGGCCTTGTATTCCATCTTTGTTGCCTTCTGAGTTAGCTGAAAAGACCTAATGCACACCACATCTTTCCCTGCTGCTGTTTTGAACCGTAGCTTTATCTGCCCCTTTGTCTCCGTCTCTCCAGCCACCTTCACCACAATAGTGTTCAGTTTTAACCACAAACTGTAAATAGTGTAAAAAGAAGATAACTAAAATAAACTATACAGTTCATATCAGTTATGGGATCATTGACTGATTTATCGGATCTGGATAATCTGCTATTTAAAACATGATGTTAAACTTTTGGTGACTGATACTGGGACGAGGTTGCTAAAAAATTTAGAAGAATAACCTAAATAGCCGCCCACCCAACTGATTAAACTAAACATAGCCTGTGAATGTATAATATATGTATAATATGTATATAAACAGTGCATAATCGATGTATACGGATACAGAAGTAAACAATGAATCCAGCCAGCTATCTGTGTAAAGATACCAAAAAATTCTTTACTCCTTCACAAGTAAGTCCAAAGAGATGAGCACCTTAGGGTCGTGGATGAAGCAATGACCAGAGCGACAATTTGGCGGCATCTCACCAGTGCAGGCGACCTTCAGGCACTCAATTATAGTCTGCCCACAGCAAGAAGAAGAATGAACATACAAAATACTCTGGCAATGAAAGGCCTATCTTTTTATCACATGAAGGTCATCTTTTTAATTAACTGGACTCTAACCAGAGATCTCCAACTAAGTTTTATGTTCTATGCATGAATAAATAAACATTATCATGGATGCAAAGCACAACTAAGTTTTATGTTCAATGCAAGAATAAATAATTTCACACGCAAACAGTAATTATTTGGACAAAAAAAGTTGGGGGAAAATATTGATTAACTTGTTGAAATGCTATAATCAAGCCAAATATATAAAGTATGAAACATTTCTAAATTTTGTAATGATCAGGCTTTTTACAATAAAATTTTATATCTTATAGCTAATCACTTTGTCAAAACTATAGCTTGCACTAAAACACCTAAGCAAGACGAAGTGACCAATCTGAGCTTAGAGAAATACCTGCAGTTGCATTATAAGTGACCTGACAGTATTAAAAAAATTTACGCCGCCAGTCCACAGAGCTTATACTCCTTTAAAATAGATCTTATACTTAAAAAAGTTTAGAGCCAAGAAAAAAAAAATTAAAAAAAAGGTAAATACATGAATGGAGTCGAGCAACAAATTTATGCAACCACTAATACCTTGCACGAAATCCCATAAGCAGGACAAAGTGCCCACCTTGAGCTTAGAGAATTACCTACAATTGCATTTTAGTGTAAATTTCTTTTTACACCGTCTATGGAAGCTAGGTAAGGCCTAGGGGTTCATATGACACTATTTGTGTATAAATAATAGATATTGAACCTCTTGACTTGTCAGTTCATGGATCTTATACTCATTTACAATAGAAGTCAAACTCAAATAAAATTAGAACTAAAATAAGAAAAAGTAAATACATGAATGAAGTTGAGCAACAAATTTATGCAATAACTATAATAACTTATGAACAAACATTTTATGCAGAAATTGAACTTCCATAGCAATTCATGTTCGTAAATAGAGTTGTAGAGATGAGCGATTACAGTTTTTCCGGCGCCATTAGGTCCGACGATGAGAGTTAATGGTCGGAAAAAGGTGATAACGTTTTTGTTCTCCGGGTCAAAACTCCGGATGCCCTTTATGAGCATCTTATCTACAGTGCTCATCTTTTGCTAATCGTCTTCTTCTTCTCCTTTCAGCTTCTGCCGGAGCTCCGTCGACGGCAAATTCGCATTTGGGGTTTAGTAAAATCTCAGGCTTTGGCCCTCTGTGTTCCTTTTCGTCTTCTTTTTTTGTTTGTTTTTTTTTTTTATATATATAATAAAATAGTAAAATGGAATTTAATATTACCAAATGTATAAAATAATACTTAAAATCTATCATGCATTAAAACTAAAACACTCTATTATCTTACATACAAGATTACGTAGTAACAAACAAGACCGTGCAAAGCACAAACAAATTTACTATTTTTTAAAATAATCGATCAAAATGTACCATTGACCTGATACCCCTAGTTACAGTAAATCAACTTGAGATTGAAAAATATTAGAATGGTGATATTTTTACTAAAGAAAAAAAAATCAATTTCTAGAACATTCTACTATTCTACCTTGGTCTCATTTATGCTGAGGGTCCGCTAATTAATATAGGTGTTAACATTAATCACTAATTAATTATTTTACTAACCACATAATCTAGTATGAATAAACAAATATTAACAGATCTTATCAAGTTCGAGTGCAATCTTATAATAAGATACTCCTCCCGTCCCTAATTACTACTTCACTTTTCCTTTTATAGTTGTCCCTAATTACTTGTCCATTTTGACAAATCAAAAAGGCCAAATTCTTTTTACCTATTATACCCTCAATTAAATGATTAATTATTTTGAAAAATGTAGAACTTTTCATCTACTTCATAATTAATAAGGGTAAAATGGTAAATTCACTATGTCATTAATTATTTTCTTAATAGGTGTGTCAATTCAAAAGTGGACAAGTAATTAGGGACGGAAGGAGTACATCTTATCATTTAGCCTTAATAACATAAGCATAAATTATAAATTAATGATTGTAAAAATACATATCAGGATCTGTAACATAAGCAATAGTGTCAGTGAGCCACTCAACATGAGCGAAGTATACAAATATTTAATTGGGAAGAAGAAGAAGATGAGGAGGTTCAGAATTTTCGTTGTGTTAAAATGAGAGGAAATCCCTCTAATTGTAGATAACGAAGGGTAGTGTGAAAAAATATTTATTGTGCCTTATCATAAAGGTTGCAACTATTTGGATAAGTTGCAACCCTTCGGAAAGGTCACAACCTTTCATAAAAGTCATAACTTTTCATAAAAGTC
>NW_006239475.1:152509-152671 GCF_000226075.1 Solanum tuberosum
AACTCGTGAAGTTGTGTTGGACTGTTTTTGTGCTAAAGAACTGAGGTTTGTGTATAACCTATACTTGTATTTTTCTTTACCTGCTATATATCTGAAAGTTATTTTGGTACCTTGGTTACATCTTGTCACTTTGCATTGTCGTATTGGTATTCTTTAATACAT
>NW_006239475.1:153080-161444 GCF_000226075.1 Solanum tuberosum
TTTTGCACCACTAAGCTATATTCTTAGCGATAGTTGTTTCTATCGTAGGGAATGATCGAGAGGAGGCATGAAGCTGGCCATTGGGATGGAAGATCACAATTGCATATAGACATCTATATTTTGCATAAACCTTGGGACTTGTACATGATCTATGTGTTGTATATTTACCTGAAGTTTTGAGGACGAATTTGATCATGTCACCATGGGTTGTAATATAAGTATGACTATGTGTTTTGTTCTTTTGGGGTGTGTAAGCCCAAGTCTTGTAATATATTAAATTTACTACTAATTTTGAATGATGGTGTGAAGCATGAACCACCTAGTTTGAGTACTCGGAAGTTAGATATATTTTTTTTTACTAATGTGAGGACAATATATATATGCACAAAAATCTCATGAGTTATCGGCTTATATGACTTCGGTAGGGTCGTTACAAAATCCCTCTATTTATAGGCAACAAAGGGTAGTGTGAACAAATGTTTATTATGCCTTATCAGAAATGTTACAACTATTTGGAAAAGTTACAACTCTTCTGAAAGGTCACAACATTTCATAAAAGTCGCAACTCTTCATTAAAGTCGCAATTTTTCATAAAAATCACAACTTTTCATAAAAGTCACAACTCTTTGTTAAAGTCGCAACTTTTCAAAAAGTCACAACTTTTCATAAAAGAGAAGGCTAATTTTGTAAATAAATAAATTAAAAGGGAATTCTGGTTTGTGGTGGCATGATGTATTTTTTTATCCATCAATCATTAATATAATTTTTTTAGATTTAGTTTTGTGAGATTTGAATTTTGATAAGGCAAATTTGACTTTTAATTAAATAAATTGTGTGACATTGATAAATTTTTATTATATATATATATATAACATAAATACATGACTAGTCCTATGATGTAATGGTTGATAATTCATTCAATTTAGAAAAATTTACAAGTATAGATCAAAATTATGTATTCGATTAATTAGATATCGAATGTGTTTAAACATGTATCATAAAAATCAAGAAAAAATGATATTTGAGGAACTTAAAGTGCAAGTATCCTTCTTATTTTTATTTTTTCATTATTATTATAACAATGATTATTATGTCTTGACTAAACTACACATTTCAATTAATTACATGTCAAAATATGGTATGCTTATATTATAAGGATCAAAAATTTTAAAAAAATTAATGATAATTGTAGGGCTAAGACTGAGAGTGTAAATAGAATTCTTTCTTTTTGTTACCAAATGACTATTGTATCTCGATTTCAAACAAATTGAGGTTGACTATTTTAATTTCGGAAAAGGATCGATATGTCTTTTAACTTTGTCATTTAGAGTTGATATATCTCTCGTTATGAAAGTGATTCATACATACTCTTATAGTTATACAAATGACTCACATATCTCTACCGTTACAAAAGGAACTCACATATACTTTTCATCTAACGTAAGTGAAAAAATAGTTTTAAATTTATATTTTTGAGTTTTTTTTTTTAAAAAAAACATGTAGGGATATATATGATCCTTCTAGCAAAGTTCAGTATATTTTAATCTTTTTTATACATAAAATGTTTTTTGGCTTCTGTAATTCTCATTATTTGAGTTATTCTTATTTTATTTTTCTTTCATTTTTAGTGTAAAGAAAATAATTTAAAAATATTTTTTTTGTCTATATTATAATTTAAAACTATTCTTTTCGGTACTATTGTAATTTAATTTTTGAATTTGTAAAAAAAAAATTGGGGTATCTATAATAAATTTTACAAGAAAATTAGTGAAACGTAAAGAAATTTAACCATCAAATAATAAATTTAAATTTAGTCGTTGAAAGAAAAAAGTAAAAAAAAAAACATAATCCACGTGAGGAGGATCAAATATACCCCATATGAATTATATTTTTCGAATTTTAATTAAAATTAATGTTTTCACTTCCGTTAGAGGAAAAGGGTATATGTGAGTCATTTGTATAACAATATGCATATATGAATCACTTTCATGACTAAGAATATATCAACTCTAAATGACAAAATTGAAGTGTATATCAAACTCTTTTCTCTTTTAATTTTAATGGTTCTAACTTCTAGGTGCTCTATTTAGTATCATGTGATATTCCTTCATTTTGACATTGTTCCTTATTTCTTTCTTAAAATAGTACGCTCAACAAAAGAATGACAAATCAACAAACAAAACAAAAAATAACAACACAATACTACGCTAGCGTTTGGCCATAGATTTCCAAATATATTTGGCAAATATTATTTGGGTGAAGATTTGGGTGAAATTTCACCATGTGTTTGGCCATAGTATTTGGGAAATATATTTCAATTTTTTAAGAAATATGATTTATGCCCATAAGTTTTTAAAACTATCAAAACTAACCATAAATTTGTATTACATAGCAAAATAGAAATGTCGCGTAACAAGATTCATGACTTCCGCAACAAATCAAAAAGCATCATTACAGTAAATAGTCGCATCGTTAAAAAAGACTAGTACAAATCATGATAATGAAAATACAACTAATATGAATTTGAAAAAGAAGAAGAAAACAGAAGGAAATAAATATTGCAATGTATGCTCTTGTACATGTATGCTCTTTATAATAGAAAAATTTATTAATTGAGTTAGTTAGCAAATGGAGATTTGATTGAGTTGGTTGGTGTTAATAAATAAAGTGTTTTTGTAAAAGATAAAAGTTTGGTGTTAAATTTGAATTTTTAAAACTTTCCAAATAATGAGATTTGGCCCAAATACTAGAAAAAACTAGTATTTGGGAATTTGGGTTATTTGCCAAAAAAATTTGCCAAATAATGAGAAAGTGTATGGACAAACAATATTTGCCAAATTTTTTCCCAAGTTTTACTTGGGAAATCTATGGCCAAACGGGCCCTACATGTTTTCTTAATAAGATGTTTTTTTATGTCACATAAATGTTACTCCCTCTGTCTCAATTTATGTGACACTTTTCATTTTTCGAGAGTCAAACAATTTAAGTTTGATTGGGAATTTGCGCATGGAATCTTCAATTTTTTTGAAATGAAATTTATATATTTGTAAACTACGTAAAAAGTACTATAAGTCACATTAATTGATAATACAAAATATTTAAAAGATCTATGAAAAATTTACGGTCAAAGATAGACTTGTTTGAATCTCAAAAATTCGAAAAGTGTCACATAAAATGAAACGAAGGGAGTATATCATATTTAAGATCGTGAATATCACAATTTGTACAATCATTAACATATTTAGTATATCATTTACTATCAGTATTTCGCTGTTTTTCAATAATCAAAGTGCTTGAAATGCAATCGACAAATAGTCTTTTATTTTTTTTTCACCAATTTCAAAAGATAGAATGTCTGAAGATAATTTTCGATTATTATAATCAAAAATTAAATAATTAATTAATATAAGTTTTGATAACAATAGTCAACCTAAATAATTTTATTATTATTATTTTGACTACTATGTCAGAAATCTTTAACTTTCCGCAAGAGTTACATTATATTTTCGATACATTCTAGAATATTCAAATTTCATTTAGGGTAATCTAGTCTAAAATTTCATCAAAATAAAATCTAGAAATTTAGTGTAATCAAGTCTAAAATTTCAAACATCGTCAAAATAAAATCTAAATATTCAACTGTATTCAAAATGGGGCTAATAATAGCTTGAAACAAGTCATAATTTCATAGAAAATGTCTAAACATCCTCAAATAAATAATCGAAACAATCTACTCCGCATCAAACTCGACTGTTACACAAATATGCCGTAAATATAACTTTTTTAACTAATCAAAGTAGAATATCAAAATTGAAAACTTCACTTATGTGATTCATCCGACCTTCATCTGGCAGAAAATTATACGGTATATATATGGTTAAAATTATTTTTATAAATATATAATAGATGTTGAGTCTTTTTTAAGCATAATACATAAATGTGATCTTTAACTTGGCATCAACATACATTTATTTCTTTCTATTTTAAATGTGCACAAGTAAACACTTAAACTTTTGTAAAATTAAACAAAGAAACATATGTGTCCTAACAATATTTGACGTCCTACATTTATTATACTTTTTTTTTAATCTCAACCCAATACGATCAAAAAATGTATTTCCATTTATCCTTTCATATAACTTGAACCCTTAATTTATCGGTTGATGATCGAGGTAGTTAATTGACTTGGTCCCATACATGGACCACCTTAGACCACCATCAAGAATTCAATCACCCTAACAGAGAAAACATGTCCACATGTTGGAAGATAGGGAAACAATTAAAGGACATTTAAAAATGAAAATGAGTGTATTTATTTTTTAATTAAAAATGTTGAATTCAAAATTTTAAATTGATTTTATTTTTGGTATGAAACATTTTTTAATTAACATGTCCTATGCAATATGATTTATTTTTTTTGGTTTCTCATTTGGTGTTTGGAGTTCATATTAGAGCTCTGATTAAATTCAAATCGCACGCTAATTTTTTCTATATTTAGGGCTCGAATCTATGAACTCTGATTAGGGTGAAATCGTCCAACCACTACACCACAACTCAGGTTGATATACAGTGGCGGAGCCACCATATCTTTAGGGAGTTCGGATGAACCCCCTTTGGTGGAAAATTATATTATTTTTACATGGTTAAAATAAATTTTTAGGTATATATAATAGATGTTAAACCCCCTTAGACTATTTCGTGTGTCTATTTCTTCAGATTTTGAACCCCCTAATTAAAAATTATGATTCCGCCACGGTTGATATACAATACGATTTTTTTAAAATTAGAGTTGTGCAATAAGCCAATAACAATTAGAGTCAAAGTAATTACTCCATCCGTTTCAAAAAGAATAACCTTCTTTTCTTTTTAGTTTGTTTCAAAAAGAATGTTCTCTTTCCTTTTTTGGTACTCCTAATATTTTATTTTCATTTTTCCACGACATGTTTAAGAACACAAGATTAAAGGACAAATTTGTACATTTGACATAATTTTAATTTAGGATCACAAGATTCAAAAATCTTCGTTATTTTTTTAAACTTCGTGTTAAATCAAACTAGGTCACTCTTTTTGAAATGGAGGAAGTATTAAAAAACTCCTCAAGATCTCCGCATTCATGCAGACAGGGAGAAGAAACTATAGCCACAAACAAAACCAAGAACGAACACACACACACTAACGTGACATTTTATTTTTTTATAGATTTTGATCAATATTTAAAATGTATTTTTAGCATATTGACGTTAAAAGAATGACAAATTAACTATAATATTTTTGTAGAATTTTTTACTACCTAAACTCTAATTTTAAAATATTCATAAGTTGATTTAACTCAGTTTTAACGTTAAAAATTGATCAAATTAATTTTTTAAAACGAAAAGTATCATGTAAAATAAAAGATATGTAGGAAAGAAATGCTCAGACAGGATGTGAAGATTGAAATCCTCCATCACTTGGACAGTATATAGTTGAAGAAAGGCAATGTGATTGTCACTGTAAAGTGCATTAAATTTAAACATGGTGAGTTTTGTAGCTTGAGTTAATGTTGACTGATAGAAAAGAATGAATTCTAAATTATTAACGGTCTTAAAAATATATTTTTATTTGATTAATTGAACTTAAATAGACCCTCGATCTTATAACATGAGTGATAAGACATCTCTAAATTCTCACTAAGTTTAGGAGTGTTTTCAACATTTCTCTCGGCTTTTTATTAAGAGTCTCATGCTAGCTCCTACAAGAGTTTGAGACCACTTGATATGTCATATGACAAATTGAGGGGGGGGTATCTTAGTAAGGAAGAGTGTTTTTAATGTTGTCAACATTTGAAGAACGAAACTAAAAATTTGTGTCAAGTTCAGAAATATTTTAGAAGGATTGCTTACCCTTAATGAGAAGTCGAGTTTCAGGTATGGAGAAAATTTTATCGGGAGTGACAACCCAAAATGAGTCTTGCAATGCGCGATTCAAAATTAATATGATCTTGCACTTTATTAAGAGTCCCATGCTCCTACAAAAGTTTGAGACCACTTGCTATGTCATGTGACAGATCGAAGGTGTATCTAATTTTAATTAGTCAAGTAGATTGATGTTTTTAAGATTGTTAATAGTTCAGGGATGAAACTAGCTAATTATAATCAGATGTTGAGTTTCAGTATGGAGGAAAAATTGTCAAGATGAGTTTCATCCCAAATGAATCTTGCAGTGCGTGATTCAAAATTAATCTGAGCTCCAATATAAAAACCAAACATTATACAACTTTTTTCAAAAAAGAAAAAGAAGAAGAAGAAGATATATAATTAAACAACAGAGGAATTAATTCCATTAATTCTTTGTAATGCAAAAATATGTACGTCGTAGTTCGTACAAAGACCATGTGCCTAAAAATTTTTACAAGACACAATTATTCATGGATCATTATAATTAGTTAATTACTATACTATATAGTAATTATTATTTTAATAATTATACATGTTATAATTACGGATTAGGTGGCATGGACGTTGGCGCAGTTGATGTTTGTGTGCCATTTGCAGACAGAACAGCCAAGAAGCTTCCCAATTACTAGTAAGCATGTTTCACAGCATGGCCGGCGGTTATTATTATTGATATTTTTTTTCGTTTTTCACCCGATGTGTTCGGAATTTATTTTACAGTCTGACTAGACCAAAACTTATATTAAAAAGTTTTATCGAAATACGATATTATAGACAGAGTTAAAATTTGAGATTTTTTATTGGAAAATAAAAATAAAAATTAGTATCTGATATTTATATTGGAGCATGACTAATTCAATTGAGCTTGTTATTTTTCAAATGTATCTTCTTCTTTTTTTCTAAGAACACGATCAATCATAAATTATTACTTTCATATTTTTTATCCACCAATGAATAAAATGTTTCAGATTTTTCATTCTTATATGAGGTAAGAAAGTGAAATGGGTAGGCACAAAATGATTGTCATGCTCAAACATATTTGAGTTTACGTATTGTATGATCTAAGTTTTGAGATGATATTTCCAGCAAGATTGTTTTACATTTACGACTCGATTCTGAAACCTTTAGCTAAATAACGGAGGAATTCCGCAGGATGGTCATTTTTTTTATATCTACCAATAACACATCTTTCGAAAAAATTCTCAAAACAAAAACCCTTTGTGACAAAAAGAGCCTTCAAATCTGTCTTAACTAAATTATGATCTAAAATTTAATAATGCCCCCAATTAGAAGTGACATAATTATTTTAAAATAGCTTCAAAATACTTTGTCGGTGACCCCTAACTCCATAGAAAATAAATTATTGATAAACTTTAATTTTAATTTTTATAATATTTGACTAAGTATATTAACGTTCGATTTCTTAAAATTCGTATATTGGATTCCGTTGATATTGGTGAATAATCACATTTTTTGCAATTATATTAATGGTTTTGAATTAGCTCTCAGGAATTTAATTATTCAAATTATTTGTGTGGTTACTCATTAGAAATTGACTTTTTAAAAAAAAAATAATAACATTAATAAATTTAGCGTAATTTTACACGTAAGATCTGAAAAAAGCAAAATAAACACAAAATTTCCTCTATCTTGACAATGTAGAAAAATTAATTCGAAAAAAATCCTAAATTAAAGAAACAATGAAAAAGATACGATAACAACAAACAAAAACAACACTAAATTAAAATAAAATGACTGAAATTATTATGCATGTCTATTTTAAAGCTAATATAGCGACTATAAAATAAGTAAGAAGAGTAGTAAGCTATAAAATGATTTGTTTAAAATTTAAGATTAATTTTACTACTGTATTATTTTGTTCCCTATATAAAGTAAAAATTAGAAACAACAATACTAATAATTAAGAATCCATATTTAAGTTAAAATTAGAGAAATGAAATATCTAATTTCACTTTAAAATTTTAGTTAAATTGATTGTTATTAGGAAATAAATTATTATTATTATTTCCATTACATAAGAGGATTAGTATTAACTTATTTTATTTTTCCCACTCCTAGTTGAACTATATTTTACTACTTTCTTCTTTCTCCTCTATAAATACACATTCAATTCTTCTCTTCTACTTACTAATAATAAAGAATTTTTGACCAAAGTAAGC
Organism: Solanum tuberosum; assembly: GCF_000226075.1. Classification (NCBI taxonomy): domain Eukaryota; kingdom Viridiplantae; phylum Streptophyta; class Magnoliopsida; order Solanales; family Solanaceae; genus Solanum; species Solanum tuberosum. The sequence continues at coordinate 161,194 of NW_006239475.1, forward strand.
TATTATAAAAATCAATTTACCAAAATAATACGTTTTTAAATTTTTTTACAAAACTAGTATAAACGTAGTTCACAGTAACGTTTTAGGTTATATTTTATTCAAAAAAAATGAATAACAAAAAGACAAAAATCTAACAGAGTAAACAGACATAAAACGTTATTGTCAGTAACGTTTTATAATTCGTTACTCTGAAGCACGTTTTACAGCTAAAACGTGACTCACAGTAACGTTTTTCTGGAATGACTGAAAAT
>NW_006239475.1:162179-197654 GCF_000226075.1 Solanum tuberosum
TAAACAGACATAAAACGTTATTGTCAGTAACGTTTTATAATTCGTTACTCTGAATCACGTTTTACAGCTAAAACGTGACTCACAGTAACGTTTCTCAATGGTGAAAATTGAAATCCAATCTTGTACATCTCTCATTCATTATTCAAATTTCCACTATTAAAATGGATAAATATATTTTGTACATACCTTCATTTGAAATATATATGATTTTCTCTTTTCTTTCTCTTTTCACATAGACAATACTTTTTTTAAACAAAAGGAAAAAAAAAGTGAGGATGACTTTACACAAATTGGAGCTTGTCTTGTATCATTTCAATTTCAAAATTTGTAAATAAATCATATATATGAGAGATCTTCTTAATTCAGGCCTAAGATAGCATCCCTTCCAAATATTAGACCAATCGGTTTCTTATCATTATTAAATATTAGACTATCAATAAAGAAGTTATTGAATTAAAATTGATGTAATAAGTAAGCAAACCAACTATTAAAAAAAATATAATGGCTACATCATAATAGAAGAGACAAAGAAATTAATTGATATTGTAGTAAAGCCTCCTCACAACTTATTTTCCTTGCAAAAGATAATCTATGTATGAAAAGAGGATAAAAGAGAAATTTATATATGTGAATATATATGTGTAAAATATATATATTCATTTTAATAGTGGAAAGTTTAATAAAGTTGAATGAGGCATGTACAAGATTGTTTTTTTAATTTTCAGTCATTCCAGAAAAACGTTACTGTGAGTCACGTTTTAGCTGTAAAGCGTGCCTCAGAGTAACGAATTATAAAACGTTACTGACAATAACGTTTTATGTCTGTTTAATCTGTTAGATTTTTATCTTTTTGTTATTGAATTTTTTTAAATAAAATATAACCTAAAACGTTACTGTGAACTACGTTTATACTAATTTTGTAAAATTTCAAAAGAACGTATTATTTTGGTAAATTAATTTTAATAATGACTTACTTTGGTCAAAACCTCAATAATAAAGTTAGCTCAATTTCATATAGTAACAATTTTCATTAATGGCATCTCTTTTTTCCGTCGATACGAATAAATCAACAAAATTAGATCGTTACAATACTTATATCCGCAAAGTTAACAGTAGCACTAAGTTCATCGCAGCTTCTTCTAAGCTTCTCTATCGTATCACCATTTTAATTTTCGCGTTATTAATCTGCTCATTCATTATAAATTACTTTTTGTTCGTCTCTAACAACTCAAATCAACACGGCCGCCGCCTCTTCTCCTTTGGTGGCGGCGCCGGTTGGGAGAAAAAAGTCCGGCATTCTTCTATACCTAAGAAAATCAACGGGAAGGTGGTGCTAGTGACCGGCGCAGCTGGATTTGTTGGTTCTCATTGTGCATTAGCGTTGAAGAAACGCGGAGATGGAGTTATTGGTATTGATAATTTCAATTCGTATTATGATCCGTCGTTGAAACGTGCTCGTCAGGAACTACTGGCGAAGCATGAGATTTTTATCGTGGAAGGTGATATCAATGATATTGATTTGGTTAATAAATTGTTCGATATTGTTCCGTTTACTCATGTTCTTCATTTAGCTGCCCAGGCCGGCGTTCGTTACGCAATGGAGAATCCTCTTTCGTACATTCATTCAAATGTGAATGGATTTGTTAATCTGTTAGAAATTGCTAAATCTGCTAATCCACAACCCGCCATTGTTTGGGCTTCTTCGAGCTCTGTTTATGGGTTAAACACGAAGGTACCTTTTTCTGAAAATGACCGGACTGATCAACCAGCTAGTCTCTACGCTGCAACGAAAAAAGCCGGTGAAGAAATTGCTCACACGTATAACCATATTTACGGATTGTCATTAACTGGGTTACGTTTCTTCACTGTTTATGGACCTTGGGGAAGACCAGACATGGCGTATTTCTTCTTCACAAAGGATATGATTCAAGGAAAGCCGATCAAGGTTTACGTATCGGATAAAGAGGTGGCGCGTGACTTCACGTATATCGATGATGTGGTGAAGGGTTGTTTAGGTGCGATTGATACGGCGGAGAAGAGCACCGGTAGCGGCGGAAAGAAGAGAGGTCCGGCGCAGTTGAGAGTGTATAATTTGGGGAATACTTCGCCGGTATCGGTGAAGAAGCTAGTGGCAATTTTGGAAAATTTACTCAACATTAAGGCTAAAAAGAATTTGATTAGAATGCCCCAAAACGGCGACGTTCCGTTTACTCATGCTAACGTGAGCCTGGCGTATAGGGATTTTGGATATAGGCCGACTACAAATTTATCAAGTGGATTAAGGAAATTTGTTAAGTGGTATTTAAGTTATTATGGGATGCAAGCAAGGACAAAATAGGAATTACAATTTACACATACTCCCAATCAAGTAGTGTCGGTCCCACATTTTTTAAATATTTTTTTTATTTACACTTTAGATTTTTATTTTTGTTTTAATGCATTTTAATTATATCATGTTATTTTTGTTTTTATTTAGCATAGGAATAGAATTATATAGGGGAATGTCAAGGGTAAGTCTTGTTTGGAATTATATTGCTCCCATATCTTAATTTATTTGACATTTTTTGAATTTTGAGTTCTGAACAATTTCTTTTGTCATAATTTTTAAAATATTTTGAATTGTTATTTATTAAGTATAAGTTATAATGGTACTTTACATAGTTTCAAAATATGTAAATTTTATTTTAAAAAGTTAATGATCTATATCGAAATTCACAATCAAATTAAAATATTTAACTCTAAAATCAGAATTGGGTCCCACAAAGTATTAACAAATAAGTAAGTATTATTACATTTAATTTATGGATACAATCATACAAGCTAGGAGTAGATTTATTTATATATACACTCAACACCATCATAACGTAGTTATATATTCAAATATTAATTTTTAATTCATACTATGTTTATTATAAGCTTATAGAAAAAATAAAGTGATTATCATGATTAAAATGAAGATGCAACTTTAAGAATACGTCAAATAATGATAAACGACTATTTTTGTCTTATAAAGCTATTAAATGTTTACCTGTATCTTTTCTTTGCTGAACACTTGTTTTCTCTACAAGTAAATAAATAAGATTGTTTTTTTCGTCAAGCAAAGTGTACTTTATTACCCCTTATGCGCATCTCGATTAATTTTATGAGATATATGTTATTTTTTGCCGACTCATGTATTAAGTTATTTCATTCGGATCAACTTATACACATCTCGATTAATTTTATGAGAAATCTATTACCTCTTATCAACACAAATTTGAATAAATTGACAAAAATCACCTTATATTTTCACCTTCACTGGTCACTAAACTTGAAATATCACGATTTTCAACTCACTTCATTGATCAACACAAATTTGGACAAATTGACAAACTCACCTTATATTTTCACCTTCACTAGTATCTAAACTTAAAATATCACGATTTTCAACTCACTTCATTGATCAACAAGAATATTAGACTTCAAAATAAGTATTATCATTGCATTACCTTTTTCTTTCTCATTTTACTTATATTTCCTCCATTATCTAATCATTATATTTTATTATTTACCCTATCTTTTTACTATACTAATAAACCCAGCCTTTCTTTTCTAACAAATTTATTTTCAATGTGCAACATCATATAACAATGACATTATATTCATCAAACAAAAAAATATAATATATCTTAAAACAATACGTAACAGTTATCCAAACAAAGTGTACATCTCACTTTCAAACTAAAGTTGAGGTAAATTATATGAATCTCACCATCTCCATTTAAACTCATTTCATATTATCGTCTTCACTATAAATAAAATAAAAGAACAAAAATTGCAACGTGCCGCATAGTTGAATATTGATTACAATAAACAGCATCTACGACACAGATGACTTGGTGATAAAATCTGGAAAAATTATTGATACTAAAAACCTTGCAGAAAAAGAAGTTTTAAAAGATAAGTTCAACAAAGCTATCACACCGGGTCCTCTCTACTAAGATAAATATTGTCATGCACACATGACAGCTAATAGCAAAAGATAAAAGTGACTTAGAATCCATCGTTATCTCTAGCTTGACCACCATAGCCCCCACCATATCCGCCGCCGCCGCCATATCTGTCACTTCGAGGGGCACGCTCTTGGGCTAAATTAACACGGATATTCCTTCCATGGAGTTGCTGCAAGGACATAATAGCGTATCAGCCATGAAAGATAAAGTAAAGCAGTTGTAATGCAAACAGGAATATTTAAATGTGGACGTTAGACTTGTGCACAGAACAGTCTTATGATATGATGTTTCTACCTGACCGTCCATTGCGTTCATAGCCTCTTTTGCACAATCTTCATCTGAGAAGTTCACAAATCCAAATCCCCTTGATCTGCCAGAATCTCTGTCAATGATTACCTTTGCTGTAACAAAAAAAGACAAAGTTCAGCATGAACACATTCACAGCCTAAGAAACAAACAAAGAAAAAGCAGAAGCGCATTCACAGCCTGGGCAACAAATAAAGAAAAAGCGGAAGCACATTCACAGCCTGAGCAACAAACAATGAAAGAATGGAAGCACATTAACAGCCTGAGTAGAAAACTAAGAAAAACAGTTCAGAGGACCAAAACTACACGAGCAATTCCACTTTTAGCAATCTACCACATATCAATCAAGAAAGAGAGGTTACAATTTACCAGACTGAAAAGATACAAAATAAACCACATTAATGCAGTGCTCCCCACCCACTCACTAGGTATGCGACAAATTAAAGCTAATGATTAACAAATGTGACCTGCTCAGTGTGCAATATATACACACACACATTAATATATGTATATAAAACCCCTGTCAAAGAGCTGCTGAGAACCCATAAAATTTACATCAATATTGAGCACTCAAAACCTATTTAAGGTATACAGAAAAACCGCACCAATACAAGCAGGCAGCAGGCCAGAGAATGATAGTAACAGAAATGGAAGTCAACCATTCAGCAATTCTTAGATACATGGAGCAACCAACACCGTATTTACATAATAAATTATATGATATATACAAACAGATGCACAAAGTATGATCTGACATCCTTTGTGAAGTACAACGAGACCACATTATTCATGAAACTTGCTTTTCGCCATGTTTATACAAACTATGTCACCAGAGATTAGGAAAAAAAACATTGAGGATAAAGCAGCAGGCATCTGCCTCCTGGAACTTACCATCAACAACATCACCAAAGCTAGTAAAGGCCTCTTTCAGTGACTGATCATCTGTTCCCCATGAAAGACCTATAAAATATATGAATAAAAAAATCAAATATTTATGAAGTTGCAAAAATTTACCGGTTAGTAGCTATAACCAATAAGGATACAGACAACTCAAAGCTTACCGCCAACAAAAAGCCTTGATGACATGCACCGGATGGCATTAAGCATTGCTGGAGTTGGTGAATTTGCACTTACTGCATTTCCTGTGGAAATGCTCTGCCTCAACAGACCACCGAGTTTGTTGCAGAAAGCCATTTGTGCAGACAAATTCACAAATCTGTGCACACAGTTTTAAGTCAAGGCATGCATATCCAGGTGTCAAGGTAAAACTAATTGAAAAACATTCATTTTAAAAATGCCAAATAAGATATCAAGAAATCATGTTTACAGATTAAGAGATGATCAATCCACTTGACTTAAAGAGCACAAGGATCATCAACAGTAAGAAAAATAGGACCATGAACAATAATTCAGTAACTTGGTAAATGTTCATATGCTATGACAGCAACAGGAAACCATTAGAAAACCAAACCACTACATATCTGTCCCAAAGTATTAATTCAAAGAAGTTACTGAAACTCAAAGCAGGTGAATCTACAAACCTTGAATATCTAATTTTTATTCTACTCCTTCAATTTCAATTTATGTGAATTTACGAAAGAACTAACTTATGAAATTTGTAATTATAAGCATGTCACAACATGTTAAATGTAGAGAGCATTTACAAAATATCTGGCACCATAGCATCCAAAAGTCTTCTGGACAAATATTACAATAGAAATCACACCAAACAGACATCAATATTACAACAACAACATACTCAGTGTAACCCAACAAGTGGATCTAGGGAGTGGGGTGTGTAACCCCAACCTTATGAGGTTAAACATCAATATTGAAAAGCAAATCATAACATGTTGTCAAACCTTCAAATAAAAGTTCACATTAAGATCACAACAAAGTTTTTCGAGAGGAAACATACCTGACTATTATTAAGAGTAATAAATTAAATAAATATTACATGAGACACAGCAAGCTTATCAAATAAACCACATCAAGGAACACAGATCCAACAACACAACCAGTAATCACACAAGTGGAGTCTGAGTCTTAGTATGTACACAGAACTTACCCCTACACGTTTATCCGGTAGAGAAGTAGAGAAGATAAAGAGAGGCTGTTTCCAATAGAAACTCAGCTCAAAACAAATGTAATCAAATCATCACAAGTTATCAAATAAACCACATCAACAAACACAGATCAAACAACAGCATAACAAGTGTAATCACACAAGTCGACTCTGTGGAGGTTAGATTGTACGCAAACTTTACCACCAAATAGACAGTTTCCAATAGAAACTCGGCTCAAAACACATGTAATCAAAGCATATACAAACTAATACTATTACACTAGGCTACGCAGATAAAAAACACAACCAAAATACTAGATCAAAAAACAAAAACAACAAAAAATTGAATCATGAAATTGAAAACAAAGTTTTGATCCACCATTTTTACAGCAAAAAGGTTACCTGAGAGAGAGGAAGTTTCAGGGTTTAAGGAGAGAGAAAGAGAAACAAAATGAGGAGCGGCTAGGGTTTAAGCCACTACTCAGATATGGAGAAGGGAGTTTATAAAAGCGGTGCTTATGAGGAAAAAATATCTTTGGCTTATTTATAGCCAAATATGGCTGCTTCGAGGTGTTGTACTTTTAGAATCGAGAGAGCGTAGGGTAATTTTTGGATCAAATTATTAAGATATAGCTATTAGGACTCTCAAAATTAGTGTTGATTCATTTATTTTGATATCTAAATTATTAGGATTAATATATACAAATAAGTATTTAAATGGGAAAATTATGCGAAATGACAAACATCTAGAGTACATTATGTAATATAACTATAGTTTCGATTATTTTTAATTTGTGGCTATAGTTTCGCAAAATGTTGCTATTCGGTTTTCTATTTGTATAATTCGGTCCGTGATTGTATAAATTCAGAATTTGTACAAATTCAATTCCTGATTGTATATAAATCCATAATCTATATATACTTACCCTAGTTATTTGTATACGGTTTATGAATCATAATAAAGTACCTTGTTTGTATATTGACAAATGAAATATACAAACGGAGTTCTGAAAAAAAATCATGAATGTATAAATACAAATTTTGTGTATACTTGCCTTATTTGTATTTTCGCAAGCAAAATATACAAACCGCAGCCACCATTTGTATATACGTAAGCGAAAATACAAATGGGCAAGCAAATTATATAAATTGCAGCCTTCATAGCAAATAGAACTATTGTTATGAAGTGCAATTACCGAAACTATAACTATAGAGCCTTATTATGTCTTTTATCTTTGCTATTTCTGAAATTTTCTCTATTTAAATTGGGTCTTAGCTAACAAGTAAATATTTCAATTATATAAATGTACTTCTAGACATATTATTTGTTTTTCATGTGTCAGTTGAATAATGTAACTTATAAAATGACCACCTAGAGATATATCAATTTTATGTGTTACGTCAATATTGAGTGTTAATGATACACAGTAAAAATACATTAAAATATTTAGTTATCAGTTAGGATAGAATTGAGGCGTCTAGACGTATACATCCTCTTTCAAAATAGCCAAAAATATAGTCTCATACATCTACCTTCTATATATAAATCATGTCCAACAATTCAAATTCCCTCAAATATCTCTCATATTTTCCTTTCGTTTATTGAACATCATTTCCGTTTGTGGAGCACTACACGTTCAAATTTTCAAGTTTTGTAACTTATTTCACTCATTATTTAAGTGATATATATATATGATTTGATAAAAAAATTATTAGTTTTTTTTTTCTATTTCCGAAAGAGTTATACTAAAATCTTTTTTGAAAGTTCATTAATTTGAATTTTTAAAGTATTTACATTGTTAAAGAATCTACAACCAATAGGGGTACACCACACAACTAAGAATTTACCTACACAAACCTTCACTTGATTTGAGTTTCACTTAAAGAACACAAAATTGCTTATGTGGCGCAGACTGCCTTGTATGCAGATGGTAATTCGACATTTTAATTTTACTTTACAATATAAAATAATTTTTTGTTTCTGCTTCTGCTTTTTTAAGAAAGCACAATTTTCAGCTTATTCCCAATAACAAAAAAACATTTTTCTCAAGACTAAATTTTTTTCTTCTGTTCATATATACATATTTACCAATATATTTTTTATTAATTAATTAAAATATTTCATAAGTTTGGCTAAGTTTCATTTAAGAATTTTATATTTTATTTTTATATAATAAAATTTTATATTTTATTTTACATTTATGCATTATTATTTTTATTATATTACGTATTGTTTTGCATAATTAGAAAAAAGATAACAACAATATTTTTGCAAGATTAGAAAAAAGAAAAAAATAATTAAAGATTTCATCCCTCCAAAAAAGGTATAATATGATTGAAAATTTGAATGTGTACATATTAGTTTAATAAAAATAAAAATTTAATTATTTTTTATAATAAATATTAAAAATATTTTATCTCTACAAAATAATAAGTACATTCATACTTGCCATTTTTTGTAATTTGACTCTCAAAAACACTTTTAACAAATAATTGTCAAACACAGTTGCTTATCAAAAACACTTTTCAAATGAATTAGTCAAATACAAATTATTATTTTTTCAAAAGCATTTTTTTCAAAAAACTATTTTTAAAAAATGCTTCTAAAATAAGCAGTTTTTAGTATCAATGTCAAACAAGCTCTTAATGAGTGTAAGAAGAGCCTGTTTGGCATTGTTGTTGGGAACCAGAAGCACTTTTAAAAAAATAAATGTGTTTGACAAACTTGTAAAACTGCTTTTAAATGGAAGCAAAAGCATTGTTTCTGTTGTTGGGAAGAAGCTAAAAATTTCTGTAACACACACATACAGACACACATATATACCAATATATCTCTTATTTATTATATAACATATCTCATATGTTTGGGTAAGTTTCATTTAATAATTTTATTTTTATTTTTATATAATAAATTTATATTTTATTTTGTGTTTATGTATTACTCCCTCCATCCCATTTTATATGAGGTAGTTTGATTGGGCATAGAGTTTAAGAAATAAATGAAGACTTTTAAAACTTGTGGTCCAATATGAATGATAGAAATTTGTGTGCCTGTAAATCATTTTATTAAGAGTAAAATAGACATTTTATAGTTAAATTGTTACTTTTTTTTGTTACTTAATATAGAAATGTGTCATTCTTTTTGGGACTGACTAAAAAGGAAAGTAATTCACATAAATTGGGATAGAGGGAGTATTATTTTACGTATTATTTTTCATAATTGGAAAAAAAGGTAACAACAATATTTTTGCAAGATTAGAATTTTTTTTTTTTTTAAAGATTTCAACCCTCCAAAAAAATGTATAGTATTGATTGAAAATTTGAATATGAATATTTTAATTTAATTTTTGCAATAGATATTTAAACTAGTTTCTCTCTATAAAACAATCTTACTATTAAAAGTACATTAATACTTGTCATTTATCTTAATTTGACTCTCAAACGCATTTTTAAAAAAAAATTAGTCAAACACAATTTGCTTATAAAAACACATTTCAAATAAATTAGTCAAACACACATTGTTTATTTTGAAAAGCACTTTTCTAAAAAAAAAACTATTTTAAAAAGAGGAACTTTCGCAAATAGCCACTATAATAAACTTAATTATGATCCATAGCTATAGCTTGCATGTTTACTAGTTGTAACTACAGTTTAAGTTGTCTCGTTTGTATAATTCATGAATTCGTATAATTCTCAGGTTTGTATAATTTGTGGGTACATTTGTATAATTCAGTTATTTTTGTATAAATTCAAAATAACGAATTTATACAATTACAAACATAAAAAGGGTAAACAATCGTAAAAATTTTATCATACAAAATCCGAATTATACAAATTTTGAATTATACAAACATGCAAATTATACAAAACTAAAAAGTTGAGCCGCGTAATTATAGCTAAAAGTAGATCGCGAATTGTAATTTAGACAAAGTATAGCTATGTTAAGTAATTAATTAATATATATTTGCTTATACGCGTAATTTTCCCTTTTAAAAATGTGCTTTTAAAAATAAGCAATTTTTAGCAGTAATGTCCAACAAGCTCAAAGTAAAGTATATATAAAAATCAAAGTAAACATATTGGAATCATATTCCGCCTAATTGATTATGTTGTCATTGAAAGAAGCTAAATTCAATCAAGCTTACAATAAATTAAAACACAAAAAATCTGAATTATCTTTGGTTAGTACGATAAATTATATTGTCAATCTTTTAATTGTCGTCTTATCATTTTCCGTTGCATGTTTGGTTAAGATAAACAATATCAACTCACTCCAAATGGTGCTTACCCGATAACAAAAAAGTTATAATGTATTGCTAGGAGAGCTTTAAGATTAAATGAGACAATCTAATAAGAAAAAGAGTACTACGATCAAAACAAAAAGTACAATCCAATTAACTAATCAAAACAAGTTGTTAACTAAAAAAATGACTTTTCAAATTAAATGCATATTCTAGTGGAAGATATATAATAAATTAAATGCGTGCATCAGCCACGCGACATCGGTCATGGCCTGTGCGCATCGGCCAGCCGACATCGACCGTGGCCTGTCAGCCGAGGTCAAGTGACATCGGTCGTGGCCTGCGCGCATCGCCATGCGACATCGATCGTGATCTGCGCGCGTGCGTGAGTAATGGAGAATTGAAATCCTATTCATAAAAGTAAAAAATGAATTATTAAGTTACAAAACCCTTTTGATATGTATCTTCCATCAAAATTGATTTTTTTTCTAATTAAAGAATTCATTTCTAATAGCTTCGAAATAACAAAGAGATTTTATTCGAAATTTTGCTTTTGATAGCAACATGTTTGATCCTATGTATGGGGTCAAATCAATAAGTTCTAAGAAGAAGAATTGGAATATCAATCTCATCGAGATCATACCAAAATCCATCATAGAATTACTTTTTCAAGAAAACACGAGATATCTAAGTGGTACAATAACTTCGAAACAAATAAAAAGATGCGTGCCACACTCATAAAAACAACTAATAATATACTGGAAGAAGATGGAGATGACGCCATGTCCGTATTATCCACGCAATTAGAAATTAAAATCCAACATAGAGGATTTAAACAAAGCATATAATGGATCAAAACAAGGCATTAGTGATAAATCTCGAAGAAAATTCTCATCCTATTATGGAGAGCAATAATCTACTTCACGTGATAAGTTAAGAATCAGAGACTATTCAGAAACATCGTCGTAAATATAACTTTTGATAGTACACAAACAAAAAAGAGATTGAAGTTGAGATACATACCTTACAAAGTACAAAGAGCGCCCACATATATCAGTATTTATTTTTCAGATTTTGTAACCAGCCTCTGTTTTTTGTTTCGAGGTTAAACGACAATAACACACTTCCTGTAACCTCAGGTGAAACATGTGTAATTCATCTTTATCTTAGGAGGTAGAAATCATGTTTCTGATAAACCACAATTCGAGAAAAAATATATCAAAACAGATCAAGAAAGAAATAACGGAACCAAATTATCATTATCATAATACTTAGGACAAAGAAAAACTTAATGGAGAGAGAGATCTCACTTCTCTCTCTAAAATCCTCCCTTTGTACAAAAACATTTTTTTTCCTCTCTCAATATATGTGAGGCTTTAGGCCCTCACCCTTTTCTCTCTCTCTTTTGCCCCATTTTGCGTGTATTTCCCGAACCCCATAAAAACCAAGCAAAGAGAAGAAAAAACCCATTTTTTCTCAAACCCTTTTTACTAAAAACCAAAAACGAGATTCTTGAGTTGCAAAATCGATTATCAACCACAGTGAGATGGTTGTTGTGTATTATTATATTTGTTGTTATTGCCGATTGTCTTGAGATCTTGTCCTTCCTACAATGTTCTTCATTTTTGTAGAGCGGACAAGGTAAATATATATATACTATATACTCACTAAAAAGAAGAAGAACTAGGAATAATGTTTTAATCTGATTTCAATTGATTCTGATTTCAGCTTGAAATTTAGCCATTTGGGTAGTTTGGGATTTCTGCGTTTTATCTGGATTCACTTTTTTTTTTTGATAAAACAAAGAAAAGTTCGAATTTTTCACTTTGATTCCTTTGAATTTCGACACCCTTTTGGTTTTCTTGGACCTTTTTGTTGGAATTGGAGTTTTTTGTACTCTTTTTGCTTACTGAGACATTGCTCTTTGTGCTGGTGTTGGTGGAATTTTCTAGGGTTTCTCAATCGGATTGCTTACTCCCAAGTGTTGGTTTGATTGCCTGGGTTTTGAAGAGTTTTCAGTGACCATTCATAGGCAGATCGCCCGTTAATGGGAGGATATTTACAGGGGATTTAACCCTGGAAAATAGAATGATTTAGGCAATGGAAGAGGACTGTAGATACTTCTAGAATTGTTGGAAGTTTACCTTGACTGAAGTTTGGAATTACTGTGTTGGAATCTTGTTTGTAAAATTTGAAGTGGATAGCAAGTTTAATTTACTAGGATTTTGGATTGATTGATTGACAGTGGATTAAATGAAAGCGAACTGAAGCTGGAAAGGAATGTGGGGATATGGTGCATGGACGGGAGTATAATTGCTGGTTCATTCCGTTACTGGAACACTGCTGTGCGAAATTAATTGGAGTTCATTGTTTTATTAACGGAGCATTTTTATCTCGGAGTTCAATTCTGTGCAATGTCGCGCTGTTTTCCGTTTCCACCACCAGGATATGAAAAGAAGCTTAGACCAGAGGAGGGGGACTTATTAAAAGAGGTTTGTTTAATTTTATCATCATTGTGTGGATGTGTTCTGTTGTTCTTATAATTCCTACTGAGTACCCCATTTATTATTTGGAGACTATTGGCTGTGGATTGTGATACGTGGACTATTCAAATAATCTTTATTTTCGATGATGCTTAATGGCAATTAATTGCTTCGAAGTTTAAAGAATGGATGCTTCTGAAGCGACTAATGTGATTGTCTTAATATATCGGGAGATAACATTCTAAAAGACATTGCCTTAATATATCGAAAGAGGACATTCTAAAAGCACTACTGAAAAATATTAAATTTGATTAAAGGAAATATAATGGAATCTGATTTTGGTTTTGTTCAAATTAGTATGTAATTGAAGATGTACCGTGTAAGTAGATTACTGACATCTTTAGTTATCTAAAAGCACCTAAGTTGATCCAAAACGATGCCGTACCCGTGTTGGATCCTCTGAAAATGCACTACTTTTGAAGGATCCAACACACACCTGATAATTTTTTTGAAGAGTCCAAGCAACACAGAAAAGCACGGCTGAAAAATAGTATAAAGTTGCTTAAAGGAAATATAAAGGGATCTGATTTTGGTTTTGTTCGAATTAGTATTTAATTCAAGATGAACTGTGTAAGTAGATTACATCTTTAGTTATCTGAAGTTTACTAGAACATGTATGAGTTGACCGGTAACATTTTTCTTAATTGAATCCAATTGAATGGTATGCTAATTTTCTTCCTATCGATGCGCTATACTCAATCGTGTTGGTGAAATTTGTGCTGGATGCTTGCCATGTTTGTCATCCTTAATGTGGAACTGATGATTCCTTCCATCGTACTTCACGCGATTACATAATTTTCTTATTTGTATAGTCTCTTTTCTCATATATGTGGTTTCAGTTGAATGATCTTGATATATTGAATCTTAACTTGGGCCATGTGTCAATTAATAATCATCTGGTTATGTTGTTGTTGTCCATTAAAGTCCAAGTTTTAGGGAATCGGCGAATTGCTAGATTTGTGGAAGAAGATAAATGTGTAGACAAGGCTAATCTGGTTAAATTAAGGTAGTATGACTGATGACTCTATTTACTAAGGTTAGAGTTCACACAGTGAGTTGCACCAAGGATGTGGTCTAATCGTCAATGAAGTGGGTTGGGTTCAAATCCCAGTAGAGGCAAAATACACTAGGTTGAAGGTATTTTGCGAGCTATTGCATAGGAGCGGGGGTTTTACCCTGTGCGCAACCAAAGGGTAGCGGCTGAGGGTTTCCCTTGTTTTAAAAAAAAAAATACACTAGTTTGAGTTACGTGCTGGTGGGAGGTAGCAGTGCCCCGTGAATTGGTCAAGTGTATGCATGCTGTCCTGACACCCCGATTATTAAAAAAAGAGTTCATGGAGTGATCATTCTATAGTAATTCTTGATATTCTTATCAAGCACTTCATCTTATAGTTTCATATGTAGCTTGACATAGAAATTTCTTCAACTTTGTCCTCTTTTTCCATTTCTTTTTGTTTTTTCCTCATTTGGCTTTAATATTGATTTTGTCAGCCCCATAGGAATATGGATTTCATGAGATTATAAATCTTTACCAATAACTTCCTTCCATACAATTTTAGGTCTAGCTTGTCCCAATACATTTAGACACCAAGGTTTCACTCTGAAAGTTGACGTAAGACATATTAAACCATCTCAAGCAATCTCATCTCATTTTATCCTTTGTGTGCCACTTGCACCTTCAATAAAACTGATAATTTCTAACATTGTTTAATCAATATATAGTCACACATCCATGTTAACATTCACCTTTTGTGCGACACTCATCTTGTGGATATGTTGGAACTTAAAGGCCGAACATCCTCCCTTATATAACATTGTAATTGCTTGTCTTCGACCATTCTGCAGAACTTGTTTTCATTTATGTAGGGCATTCTCTTATTGCATAACACATTTGTTTGGCGGAGCTACAATCTGACAAGGGTGTTCAATTGAACACACTTTGCTGGAAATTACACTATGTATATAGGTCAAATTTTGTTGGTCTTTGATTTATGTTTAACGTTCAACACCCTTGATGGAACGAAGTTATCTAGTGCTGTGGTGATGGGTGTTCTATTCAACCTTCAGGTCGTAGGGACCGGAACTTTCGCATTACAATCTACATTATAAATTTTTGCCTTTCGTTTGGCAGGTTAGAAGCTTACACGCTACAGCTGCACTATACACTTACGAATTCTAGATTTTTTCTCTCTTTGAATGTGTGATTTGTGTTTAGTACAAATCTCGATTCATGTGGTCGTTCATGCAATAATTCAATTTATTTAGTAGTTTGTGTATTTTCATTACTAAAAGCAACACATCTGAAAAGTAAGATTTCTATTGTAGTTGGTGGAAACAGATTGTTAAGACTGTTCGTGGCAGAATCACTTGGCTGAACATGGTAGTGAACCCACTCGTTGTTACTTTTTTGTTACTGAATCTGGTTACTCTTCTCCTTTTTAGCCATCGTAGTTTGGTTCTATTGTAACATCTTTATGTCCTATACAATTCTCCTAAAACATTAATCGTATACATTTGAATTGCTTGCATTTGTGCATCTCCATCCCGATTAATCCCACCTCAGCTTCACTCTTTTGATATTGGCTAAACTTGAAGTACATATATTCTATCTTCTAATTATGTCAAAGCATTTGGTCCCTGGACTGCTTCTTTATAGCGTAAACCAAATATCATACACCATGAGACCTTATCATGTATATTCTTAGTTAGCTCATCCATAACTAGGATGAACTAGTACGATTTCAATGTTGATCCTGGTCTAGCCCACTGTTATGAGGAACTCCTTTATATTTTATACAATTGTTCTAACAATAGTGATGACTCCTTCATACTATCCTTCATGCATATTTATGAGATTTATATATTTTATATGAATTCCTTTCTTTATATATCTTCTCTTCACATGTCCGAACAATCTCAACTTTGCCTTCCTCATCTTGTCCACCACAGGGGGCCACTCCCAACTTGTCCTGAATATCTTTGTTCCTAATCCTATCTCTTCTAATAAAGTTACCAGTTTCAAAAAAATCCTATCTCTCCTAGTATGTCCACATATCCATCTCAACATTCTCATTTCCGCTACTCTCATCTTCTGGACGTGTGAGTTCTTGACTGGCCAACACTCGGCCCATAAATCCCAATTGATTCTCTTCACTTTTACAGTCCCTTAAGTCAATGCTCTATTATTATTTCCCAAATTTTATTGCATGGCTCATGAGTTCACTACCAAGACATTTCACACAACGCTAAATATTTTGTTTGTTCTTATATGTTCACGTCATGCTATTTTGCCCTTACCATTCATGATGTGGGAACCATTCTTTATCTTGCAATTTATCGAGGCCGAACTAACTACTTCGCCCACACCCCTAGGCCCTAGGAACCTTGGTTCATATGGCAACGATGTGATGGAACCACTTGCCCAATTTTCACCACACCCAGATGCCTATGTAATACAAGCCTACTGCCTAGATGAACATGTCTCCGTGGTGTATTATGTATTGTGAGAATTCATCATAAAATGACTAGTTTTATATAATAGAGATGCAATACCTTTCATGAAAGTTTTCTGAGGTGATAGTGTCCTTTGCAAATGTGAAGTGCCGAGAACTTTTTACGAACCAGCTGCATTATGCTATTTCATTTGATTATATTTGCGCTCATATCATTTTGTAAAGCATGTGGACATATAGTTTAGTGCTAATTTTTAATTTATTTGTTAGTGGAGCATTTGTATTGTATACCAAGAGGAGGACGACCTTTGGTCATGATGTCCTTATGAGGGTTTCCTTTCATATTGGTTTTGTTCAGATTGCCCCAAGAAAAGTGCTAATGTGAGATTTACTTCTTGATAAGTTGGAGTGTTGGACTGTCTTGCTTTTTGTGTTGTCATGAAATTGCTTGTTTGTCCCTCCTTTGTCCAAAGTAAGGTGGTTGATTTCTTGTTATTGAGGGATCTAACAAATATTGGTTTTGTGTCTCACTTTTGATCAGGTATATGAATGGTCTGTTGTACAACCTCTGTTTAGTTTGTAAGTTCATTAGAACACAAAATCCACTACAACAACATACCTAGTGTAATCCCCGTTGCCCTCCCCAGGCGCACTTGTCGGATTAGACGGTGTATGTTGTTGTTGTAGTGGATTGTGTGTTCTGAGGTGAATGTGAGGCTTTTTTTTTGGCATTGACACTTTTGTAACCGACCCCAACTTGGTTGGTACTGAGGCATTGTAGTAGTTATAATTTTGTTGCTGAAACACTGTTATTGTTCATGGAAGACTCTCAAACGGAGAGTGATTAGGAATCATCTGATTTTTGAATGTTTCCATCATGTGCCTAAGTGCATATTTAAGATGCAAAATTTTTATATTGCTCTTGGGTCCTGCTAATTAAGCTGGAGCCATGCAGAGATGTGATCGCCTTTTAAATTGTTTGTTTTGCAGACATCTCGTTCTGCAATTTGTTATAGCTTTACATATGGGCCAGGTTTAGTCAATGTGATTGTATGCCTCTGTTCAGTGTTTCTCTTTTCTTACTAATTATCAATTTTCTTTTCACTTACTAATTTCACATTGCGTTTACTCATTCATTTTGTTTGGTATGATGTTAATGTTTAGATTCTCAACTGGTTGTTGATTTTCTTCCTCTTTAACAATTGGAAACTTATGTTCTTGGGTTTTCTTCAAATTGTTCTAGGATTTCCACCTGAACTTGAGTTCCTTATTTGGTTTCCAAATTTTGCCACTGTATCAGTTATTTACAAGTTAGTGCTAGATTTGTAATTTCTTTTTCTGGATTTTCTCCTAGCATAAGGATGTTGGCATTAGTTGTACTTGAGCTACTTGTAATTTTTTTTTGTACTCGACCTGCTTGGTATAAACTAACAGTTTCCTTTTCATGTTGTGTAGGAGAAAAGAAAGGAGAAAAAACATAAAAAGGAAAAGAAAGACAAGGAGAAGAGAGAAGGTAAAGAAAAAAGGGATAGAGACAGAAGTGATGGTAAACACAGAGAAAAGAAAGAGAAAAAGGATAAGCACAGGGACAAGAAGGAAAAACACAAGGACAAAAAGAAGGACAAGGACAGGGATAAGGATAAAGAGAAAAGCAGCATCTCTGAGGAGGGAAGAGTTGCTGTTCCACCTGGGGCTTCTAGTGGAGGGAAACTTCATGAGAGAGATGAACATAAAGATAGACAGATCAGCTCAGAGAAAGGGAGAGATGAACATAAAGAAAGACACATTAGCTCAGAGAAAGCCAAACTCCCAAATCAGTTTCATGTCCACCATGGAGAGAAGCCCTTTAAGACCAGCATCTCTGTTGTTGAGGCGGAGGACCCAAAATTTGTGCAGGAGTTGGACAGGAGGATCAGAGATGAAGAGAAGGGTGCGCAAAGTCAGTTGGCAGAGAGATCTCCAGTTGAGTGGAAAAGAGATGAAAAGTCAGACAGAGTGGGCATCAAAGTTTTTGGAAATTTGGTTGACAGGGAAAAGAACAAGGAGAGAGGATCTGATAACAATAAGATGGATGCGGAAACATTCAGGGGTGAACATAAAATTGGAGCTAATGCAACACCTCCCAGTTATTCTACAATGGCCAAGAACAATTTTGAAGGATTTCCCCGACCAGTGGAACAAAATGTTGGGAAGAGAGAGGAAACACCGAAACCTAAGGAAAGACGTGATGACAAGCCAAGAGAAAAAAACAAGGATAAAGAAAGGGAAAAGCACAGTCATGGAAAGCAGAAAGACAAGGAAAAAGAGAAGAAAAAGGAAGAGAAGTCGAAGGATAAAAATGAACACAAGAGAAGCCGGAAGGATAAATCAAAAGACAACAATAAGAATGATTTTGTTGTTCTTAGTAACAATAAACCTCCACTTGTGTCCAAGGAAAACACTGCTGGTACGGCCACTGAGGGAATTGTCAAAAAGAGAAAGAATGTTGAAACTAATGGTTTCTTGCATGGTGAGTTTAAAAAACTATTAACAGCTACTATTTTCCATTGTATTGACTGTACCTCATACCCTGTGGATCCCTCAAAAGCTATGCGAGTTATGTATCTGATTGCCTTGATAGAGTTCTTGTGATTTTGGCATAGTAGTAGTCTGTTAGGGAATTTGTAGACACCATATATCCTGTACTTCTAATGCAAATTGCTTGAATTAAAACAAGCGTGTTCAGCTCTATTTAACCTATTGGTTTGGCTGATTAGTGTTGCTTCTTTTCTGTTCTGCTATACAGAGAGTGAAGTCAGGCCTGCTAAATTGCTGCGGCCCTCATCCTCTCAGCAGCCAACACAGAATGGAAAGAAATTGGACACTCACCCAAAAACAGACATGTTTTCTTCTATTATACAGGGAGTTGCTTCTGATATAAAAGTGGAAAACAAGGAGCACAAGGTAAATGGTAGTATAGAAGGTCAGCCCATGTTCAGTATTAAGGCAACGGCTTCATCCATGATTCCTGGTGCTGATCAGATTACTGAAACATCTAAAAAACCATTATTCAGTGTTAGGGCAAAGGATTCTTCCGTGATTCCTGGTGCTGATTTGATTGCTGAAGCATCTAAAAAACCATTGTTCAGTGTTAAGGCAAAGGATTCTTCCGTGATTCCTGGTGCTGATTTGATTGCTGAAGCATCTAAAAAACCATTATTCAGTGCTAAGGCAAAGGATTCTTCCGTGATTCCTGGTGCTGATCCGACTGCTGAAGCATCTAAAAAACCATTGTTCAGTGTTAAGGCAAAGGATTCTTCCGTGATTCCTGGTGCTGATCAGGTTGCTGGAGCATCTAAAAAACCATTGTCCAGTGTTAAGGCAAGGGCTTCTTCTGTTATTCCTGGTGCTGATCAGATTGCAGAAGCATCTAAAAGACCTCCTCATCCAGATTCCAAGTATTTAAGCCAGATACTCTCAGTTCCTGAGATGGACGATTGGTCTGGATTTGATGACCAGGAATGGTTGTCCGGAAGCAAAAGAACTCTGCCCAAGAGTACCGAAATGTGTCTAGATGAAGTCAAGAAGGAACATTGTGTATGGTCTGAAGCTTTGCAAATAGACTCTGCTGATGTTTGTGCTCTGCCATATGTTATACCTTATTGAATGCTGTTAACATGATCTGACATGATGATTCCCAAGGACGAAACTCTTTCAGTGTTGCTGCACCGAGCAAGGTTGTGATGGTGGCAGCTTGTTCTGAAATTGACTCAACTTCTTGAGGAAGACCCATCCAATAACAATAGGTTGATTGTTCTGCTCCTGTATCTTCCCAACCAAAAAGAAGTCTCCGAGAGTTATCAATCACCGCGGATGTACCTTGCAGTAGCTAGCTTAGATGGTGGGGCGAGGAGTGACTTATTGTCATATATTTTGCTACATCCCCCAGGTGGATCGGATTGAGACGGGACACAGTGTGTCTAGGAAGATGCATAAGCTTGTGCAAGTTTATTGCTTGGGATGCTCTTTCACATTGAGTGCAAAAGAACTAGCTTTTTGTGGTCTTTATAACTCCACAATTTTGATTTGTAACATATAGTATTACTATAGTTGTAAGATAGAAGGGGATTAAAAGGACAAACAAAAAGTTTTAAAAAAATTAGTAGTTGCATTCATTTGATTTACTGAGATATAACATGATGTTTCAAGTTAATTGCGACGAAAATTATGTACATTGGAATTAGGCCCTTTATTTAGGGATTCTCTTTTTAATATTAAAAATTGGTTCTTGAAACACTTGATTTTCAAGTTTTTCAAATCTTGATAAAAAGTTTCAATTTGAATGTATGGATTTTCTATCCTTTCTGCAAATGTCCAACAGGAAACATTTTGCTACATTATGGATGTGTTGGACCTTGAGGAAAATGTTTTCTAATTTTTTCATGTTTGGTTTGTGAATATATATTGGAAGACATTATTTTATAATAAGATATAATATTTATGATTTACGAATGAGAAAAATGACTTTTAGTAGGAGGAAAAATTAGTTCAATAATTGGTTTTTCAAGTTCGTCTCCTCTTCACTCTCAATGACCCCAAACCCCACCTCTAGACCATTCCATCCCTTGTTACTAGAGGCGAACTCCTCTGTAGGTGGAGGTGCACGTGTACCTGTTAATTTTGAAAAAAATCATGTGTATAAGTATATCTATCTTGAGAAACTTACATAAATTAGGATATATTTAACAATGCACTCATGAGGAGCAATGAGTGCCTTTGTGTTGCTGGTACAAGCCTAGAGAACCAACCATGAGACTATGATTTGAATCCAGATGGTACAAGCCAAGAGAACCAACCATGAGACTATGGTTTGAATCCAGAGCCCTATTTTACTATTTTTATTTTTATTTTATCTTAGAGCTCATATTTGAGCTAAGATAATATTGATGCACCAGAAGACTTCAAATTCTGGATTCACCTCTGCTTGTTACCCCAAACTCCCATTTCTCATCTCATCGCACAAATACTAAAAATACAAGTACGAAACTCACGTATTTTCTAAACGTTTTCCTTCATTTCAAACACACTCTATACTATAGCAAAGTACATTGATTTGTTTAGATATTATTTGGAAATTTATGTACAATAATAATCACGTTTAGGGAACTTGATAAAGAAAAATAAAAACTTTGAAGAAAAATAGAAAGAATGAAAATAACGTTGGAACGAACTCAAAGATGGATCAATAATTGTCATACACAAAGATGTAAAAAGAGAAAACCTCTCAAGTTTATTAATAATCTGAATAATTTCTAAATAAAAAAGATAAACACACCTATATATAATGCCAAAGGGGTCACAAAATTTAGCCTAAAAATCTCCACAAATAAGGTTTCAATAGGAAAAAAATAATTAAGAAGTCAATCCAAGACAATCTTGGAAAACAATACCAACTACCTTATGAATAATGAAAAAAGAAATAAATCCAAACTACCTACAAAAGCAATAAGCATAGTCTTAACAAATTAGGATTATAAGCCAAAACCAAATTTAGGCAAATATCTTGAAACTCTTGACTTTGACATGAAAAAGCTTCAAATTTGGGCAGCATAAAAGGCTTGACTTTGCGTTTCACTCATGCAATTGGACTGACTAGTAATTTTAGATTAAACCTTGAGACTGAACCTGATAGCATCCTCGGAACCTGCCTCTCACCTTATGATTTTGGGCACAAAATTTCTAAGTGTTGAGTTTTTGGCCTCTAATATTTATCATTTGGACTTCAATTTGGGCCACACATTAGATCTTTCCATGACTTGGGCTCTTTGTTCCAACACAAGAAAAGTTTAATCTCAAATTGAAACTTAATTTGGTTGTCTTGAAGTTCATTTATTTTGGATCTTGTCATAGGCTTTTTAGAAGATTTCAAAGCTTGATCATTGGTTTTCAATACACTTCCATGGATGCCATCATTGAATTTGGTTGTAATTGTGTGTAATTATATAATTTAGATTATTTAACTTGTAAGTAATTAACTCGGATTACACATACCACATGTTAAGCCATAACTGTAGTGCGTAAACAATTACAAGTCTATCATTTTTAGAACAACTTCAGAGATGTACAATATTTGAAGTTTCATAAAGATGAAGTGTAGACAAATATGATTGAAGTTAAGTATTTTTGCGTGAACTTCTTTGGAAATATATGTTTTTTTTTTTATATTATTGGTGGGTTGATTTAAGGGAAAAATGACAAATATATCTCCGAACTATCGTAAATGGTATGCAGATACCCTCTGTCATACTTTTGGGATATTGGTGCCCCTACCGTCAAAAAACTAGAGCACATATACCCTTTATACTAACGGACAAACGTGTGTCATAATCTTATCCACCGATCCGACATTTATTAAATATCGGATTGACGGATAAGATTGTGCCACGTATCCCTATTTAGTCTTCCGTTAGAGTGAAGGACATATATGCTCTAGTTTTTGGATGGCAGGGGAACCAATGTCCCAAAAGTATGACGGAGGGTATCTGCATGCCATTTACGATAGTTCAGGGAAATATTTGTCATTTTTCCCTTGATTTAATTTTGATAGTATAGAAAACATAAACTCTGTCAGTGTCGATATACATAAGGTAAATTCGTTTATTTTTTTTTATAAATTCTAATTAATATAAAAAAGAAGTGATTATCAAAAGTAAATTTATTAAAAAAATGTAATATACTATAGATGCTCTATGATTACTCCATAATAGACCAATCATATTTTTTAACACCATGAAAATTCATAACCTTAAATCACCTATCCTAATGAGACTTGTGAGTTGTGGCCCATTTTTATGGACTTTCATGATTTATGTCCAATATATATGGACAACAAAAAGTCTAAAAAGCTTCTAGAAGAAAATTGCACCAATAAAAAGAATATGTGAAGAAAAAATCACTTTTGGAGTCAAAGCTTCTAGAGGGAATAGAATAAACTCTAAAATTTGTACTGCAAGATAATTTCACTCTTTTCTATTTTTATTTAATTTATCAATTTTATGATTATAAATTTATGAAATACGAGTTTTTTGAATTGAGAATCTATTGAAAGTTGTCCTTTTATTTTCATAAAGATAATGATAAGATTTATGTGCACTTCATTCTTCTCACAATCCAATTATGAGACTATACTGAATATATTGTTATTATTGTTGATCTTATGATCGCAATTTCTTTTATATTAATTGATTAATCTCCTACTCAATAAATGTAAGTTTCATAGAATACTATTTCTTGTTTTTTTTTTTTTTAAAAAAAAGTTGTATATGGTAGCTCAATAGGTTAAAAACGACTTTTTCTTTCACTTTATAATTTTTTATTTTTTATTGAGCTCATAAAAAGCTTAAAGGAATCAATCTTGTGTTTTATGAGAAATGAATTGAAAGACAAATTTAATGAATTATGAATTTCTCGAGGCCTTCTAGATATACTATTCTGACCAAATTCTCTGGCCAAAAGGATATTTCCTTTTAAATTACTTATCGAAATTTCATTATCTTTTGAACAAAGTGTAAGGAATCTTCGACAAAGCAATACAAAAAAAAGAAATTTCATTATCTTTTTCTCCTTATTTATACTAATAAAAGGCTAATAGAATCTTAATAAATCACTTGTCAAAGTTTCGTCATTTTTGCTCCTGATTATACGAGCTTTAAAATTTTCACTAGGCCCCCTACCCTAAAAGGATTTTTCTTTTATTTTCTTTTTTATTTTTTTTAATTATGAAAGTAGAAATTCTTTATGCTAACAATCACTTATCATGTGGCCCTCACTCTAGACAAATGACACAAAAGGTCCCTCATAACATGAGAGGTGTAGATCACAATCTTGAAGTTTCTTATTCTTTCAATGAAATTTAAGAATAAAAAAGGTCCAAAAAGATTGGTTGATAATATTTTAGAAAAAATAAGACCAAGATTTTAACAAGTGTATAGTACTCAATTGATCCAAATAGAAAAAAATATCATAGGACAAATTGTAGAAAGCAACATATATTTTGGTTCTCTTTAGGGAACAAATCAATAATTCAAAAGCAAATTGTGGGGCGTCTCTTTCTTGGAAAATTAAAAATAGGAAGATATTATAAACCAAATAGCCCAAGCACCACATTTTGTAATTGTGGTCTTTATTTAAGGGAAAAAATGCTATGTCTATCAGCTAAACACTAGACTGAGTCATACTAGATGATAATGAAAATGACCAAGAATGGACTTCAAGAATTGACATCTTTTATTGGTATAACTTTTTTATTTTATTTTTAACGCGAGATATCAGTTATCTTTCACCAATATAGGCATTTAAAAATGATCAAGAATTGACATATTCTATTGGTACCTTTTTTTCTATGTGGGCACGTGCTATCTTCCATCAGTATAAATATCAGATAATTTTATACATCAAGATTTGGACAAACAAGAAGAAGTCACTTGAAATTTTTGCCAACTTTGAGTGAAAAGTCTCGTGATTCTAGATTATTTCATTGACCATTATGCCGCGTCCTTAAATAGGGAAATGATATTATTACCTTTTGCTCAAGCAATGTTCTAAATTATTATGGCTCAATTTTTTTTGGCAAAGCAGTGGCTCCTTTATTTAAAGGCCTTCCTTTTTTGCATTTTTGGTGTTACAAATTGGTGAAAATAGAAAAATTATAAGATAGTTGAATTTTTTCTCTTTGATGTGTTTTGTCCATATCAACACTACTGAAGAAAAAATCAAATAATAATTTTGGAATAAAATTTAGCTCAACTTTATTTCATGTTTGATTTGAGATATTAGCTAGTTTCGAGATTATTTTATTATAGCAATTTGTACAATGTATGCATATATTGTATGTAATTATATATAAGGTGTATAACAATGTAAAAGTGTGCATAAAGACCTCATATTCACTATTCATACATTGTATACAGACAGCAGCATGGTGGAGGCAAAAACAAAAAAAGGCATCAGACCTTTCACAACATCATGTGATTTCACCCAATTTTGACCATAATCAGAAGAAAAATAATTTTTCTCTTCTGGCAAATGATATAGACATATATACTATGTTGCTCGGACTCTTCAACAATGACAACATGCGTTGAATTCTCCAAAAGTAGTGTAATTTTGGAAAATCCAATACGGGCATGGCAACGAAAGTGAAGAGTCCACACAACTTGGGATATATAGCCAACATCAATGAAAGCCACCAACTTGCTTAAATATACGATAAAACAGCAGTCTTTTCTGAAAGTAACAAGGTACCAGAAACTAGAGTGTACTACTGGAAATGATATTCTTGATTCATATACTTTATGTACAATATGCACTGCCTATAAGGTGATTCATATATGGTTAGTACTAGCAGAAAACTAAAAACATTCACGTATATCCAAAATAAAATAAGATGTATTAGTTATTATCGATTCAGATTATGCATCGTCCCTTTGCTTGCGCATCCGTGCTCCCCAAGACATACTGTTACTGGATTCCTTGTACGTTCTTCGTCTCTTGAGCTCTGATAGCTGAGACTGCCAACGATTTTTCCACTCACCTTTCTCCTCCATCGCCTAAAGCATAGCAAAAAACTCGAATTAGCAAGAGGATACCAAGAATTCAAGAACATAAAACATGTCATAGAGCGTACAAGCAGAGAAAAATCAAGTACATGAATGTCAAAAGAACAGAGTGGTTGTCTAAGAAAAATCTTATGCTCAAATGATCACATAAGAATGACAAGATTTGATGAGATAAATGAGAATCGAAAGTGGGATACAGTGGCAGAAGCAGTATGCTAAGGTCAAACAACTTGTTATCATTTAAACATGGATCCGAAGCAAAAGAACATCGCATATTAAAGTCTCTTGGAACCAACCAAGATTACACACGAAGTAGCTTTGTGTTTCAGGAAAGGAGTAAAAAAAAAAAGGGCAAAGACTGGAAGGCCACGTTCCATACTTCAAGTGACTCTAGTTATTATTGAAGTAATTATAAAACAGTTACCATCATTTACATGAAAAAAGTTAGTTCTAATATTTGATAGATTAACAGAAAACAGAAGTTTCATTCACTCCTCTTGTCCTAAGAATTGGAAAAATGAAGTATTTCATACTTCCCTTTAAGATTCCACTAATTGAATTATTCCAAGAAACAGTGGACTATCTCATACTCGATCAATGAGATCTATCATGATAACATTCATTTAGTCCATCAAATAGAGAAAACAGTGGAAACGCCAAAGATTACAAGTATCAACAGTGCAAGGGAACACCACCATCGAACACCAAAGTATATATGAGAAAGACCAAATGACTAAACCATATATTCCTAATTGCCAGCAGTTCTGTCATACCCCAGTAAATACATCAGTAGATGCCTCAATAAAGTGTCTTTTTTTGTTGGTTATATTATGCAGTCATCCGACCAAAAGGGGAACCCACCTAAGTTGACTCCGAGCACGATCATTTTAAGACTTGTCATGCCTCAGGCATCTAGATACCGACAATTTAAAGATAAGTGACTACTTTTCCAGAAAATATTCCGCAAATCTTTACATAATATCTCTTTTGAACTCAACAGTTAGCCAAATATACTAAGATTCTACTTTCTTTGGAACATGTAGGCAAATTCTTATCTTCAGCATATAATCCTTTATGATGTGGATAAGTGTCGGGTATGAATTCCAGTAGAGGTCACACCAGTAGTCCCATCTGCCTAAACCTCGGTGAAAAGAGAGAGTAGCACATACTCGGTTGATTAGTCGAGGTGCATGCAAACTGCTCGGACACTACCGGTATAAAGGGAAACAAAACTAGAACAAATAAAATAAAACCAATATGCAAGTCCTCACTGGATGGATCTTCAAAATTACATACTCTACTATGCCTATTTCAATTAGAAGGCTTTTTTCATTGACCTTTATGTGCAAATACCCTTAATCCTTTTCACCCATCAGCATACAATAGGTGAATCATGACTAACCAGACCAAAATATAAATGAAACCCCGGAACTGGAGTTGATTTCTCAGATGATCACTCAACTAGTAATAATTATTATTTCAGAAAGTCACTTTCTTCTTCTTCATTTCAAATGTTTTTCAACAAAGAACGTGTCTTTTTAAGATAATAACTAATAATTGAGATCAAACTCTCTACAATTGCACACAGTAGAGTGCGTTTTATACGAATTTTGTACTTTAGCCTAAAGATAGCTACTCTAGAATATATCAAAATATCCTTTAATCTTATGGTTGTAAACATGCAACATAGAGAGTTAGAATTGAAGAGTATAACAGAGGCGCAGAAAGGCAAAACTGCAGTCAAA
This sequence comes from Solanum tuberosum, assembly GCF_000226075.1. Lineage (NCBI taxonomy): Eukaryota > Viridiplantae > Streptophyta > Magnoliopsida > Solanales > Solanaceae > Solanum > Solanum tuberosum. The sequence continues at coordinate 190,120 of NW_006239475.1, forward strand.
TTGGGGGTATTTTTCATGCATTCAATAATTAACGAAAGACACAAATTGAAAAAGAAAAGCAAACACACCTCATGTGAACGAGCAGAGAACCCAAAGTGAAGTCCTTTAGCCATATCTCTATCATACAAAGCTCTCATTCCAGGATCCGATAACGTTTCATAAGCTTCCTGCACTCTAATAAATCTCTGTGTATACTCTTCAACCCGATCCGGAGGTGAAACATCCGGGTGATACTTCCTTGCTAATTGCTTGTACGCTTGCTTGATTTCCAACAACGATCCAGTTTCCGGTATACCCAGAAGATCGTAAAAGCTCTTATCCGTGTCGGTATATGAAACGACATCGTTTAGGTTCGATTTAGGTTTGAATGACACGAATTTTGTCCTCAAAACTCCATAATTCGAAGGATAGTTAAGAAAAAATAGACGACGATTTGGAGGAATTGTTGGTGGGTGGGTGGAGAATAGGGGAAAACGAGGTTCGCTTGTAGGGATTACGCCATGGGAGTTGCAACACATCTTCCTCTCTTTTGATGGCAGATTTTGGCTTAAACTTTTTTTTTAGTGTGTTTTCTTTGGGTTTGATCACATAAGTAAATATATATATATATAGATTATCTGGATACAGAATGCAGAAACAAAAGGACATTATTGTCATTTTGGAGTAGGAAAAGGATGTTTAATTATATGTGGCAACTAAGAGAGTCAGATTGGACGGTTCAAAATTGATTGAGTTAATAAATGAGATCATAACTAATAATTAGGAATGTTAAATGGATAGATTGGATTAAAATTTGAGATGTTAAAATAGATTGAAATAGAAATTTAATTGGGTTGGGTCCTAATCCACTCAAGTTATTTTGGACTCAAATGGATTGGGCCTTGGCCCACCCAATTTAACCCACTTAATCTCAATAATAAATAGAAAAAATTACAAGAATATAGTACCATTTAAGAACTTAATTTGATAAGTAAACTAAAAATTATTCTAGAAACATTTAAACATAATTTAGATAAATAATATGAGAAGTGCGTGGTCGGGTGGTGTATGGGGCAGGTGAAATATTATTTGTGTAACTTTTTTTTATTATACATTTACTATAAATGTCATTTTAAGAAACTTTTAAGAAAAAGTACCTTTTAAAAATTTTGATCAATCGAACGTAATAAAATGTTGACACATCTTAAATTAATTACTTATTGATTAATTTAAATTTTGCATTCAAAAAAGTCATTTAATTCAAACTATAAACTTCTAATTAAGAATGAGTAATACATTTTATCCCATCACAATATTTTTTAAGGAAATTGGAATAGAAAATATATATAAAAATAATTATAAAGAGTGAAATGGAATCTTCATTGCGATGATAAAATTTGAATGGGTTCTACCAAATTTGACTTGTCAATTTCAAAGTTAAGTTGGTATGGCCAGGATAATTTTTTTGGAACAATTTTCTAGAGATTTTTTTGAAGATTTTTTTTTTTCGTTTATATAACTTAGGAATTCAGTCAATGAGTTCCACCTTTTTATATATTTATCTAACTTAAATATTATTGTTCTCTTAAATATCTAACTTTCTTACTAAAAATAAATAAATAAATATCTAACTTTTTTACTATAAAAAGTAGATAAATATCTAATTTAAATATTATTATTCTCTTAAATATCTAACTTTCTTACTAGAAAAATAGATAAATATCTAACTTTTTTACTATAAAAAGTAGATAAATATCTAATTTAAATATCATTGTTCTCTTAAATATCTAACTTTTTTACTAAAAAAATAGATAAATATCTAACTTTTTTACTATAGAAAGTAGATAAATATCTAATTTAAATATCACTGTTCTCTTAAATATCTAACTTTTTTACTAAAAAAAAGATAAATATCTAACTTTTTTACTATAGAAAGTAGATAACTACCTAATTTAAATATAATTATTCTCTTAAATATCTAACTATTTTACTATAAAAAGTATATCTAATGGCTAATGCACGTGCTATATAAGCATATATACATGCATGGTCAAACATTACCAAACATTAGCGTTTACATTGAATTGATAAGAGAAAATACATAAAAAAAACCCGGATAACTTACTTTAACCCTTTAATTTTACGGGTAATTATTTGCCCCCCTAATCTCATTTAAAATGAATTTAATATCATCTTAAGATTATAATATCAGTCTCACGGTGGCAAGTGCATCTCACACACTCCATGTCATCGACACATCAGTGCCACGGCCAGTGCCACCTTGAAACTTATTTATATTTTGATTTTTTAGTTCTTCTTTTATTTCTTTTTATTTATTAACAATTTTAACAATTTTAGAAAGAAAAAAATTAGGAAAAAATAGGATTAATTTTACATTAAAAAAAAATTCAAGTTCACCACCATTAATATAAACACTGCCTTAAATAGTGATTTTGAAGCAACAATTTTCAACACTAACAATCTTCTCTTTTCAATTTTCAAAATTAGTGATATCAATTTTGATTCATATCTTGAAAAAAAGAAGATCCTCTTCTTAAAATCGAAAATTAATATGAGTGAAAGATCAGAAGTAAAGAAAAAAAAATGGTGGGGATTCAACGATGAAGGAGGAAAAGACGAGAAAGATGACAGTTGAAAGAGGGGAATTGTTTGGAGTAGGAGAAAGAGGGTTGGGGTGTGGGGTTCGAAGAAGGAAAAATGGGGTGGGGAGTTTTGAAGAAGGACAAAGAGAGGGTGAGGGGGGGTGTTTCGAGTAAGAAGAATGGGGTGGTGCAAGGGTGGTTGAAGGTGGCAGGGGTGGTGGGTTGTGAGGAAGAAGAAAGTGTGGGGTTGCTAGTAGCTAAGGGTGGGATGGTGGGATGTGAGGAAGATGAAGAATGAAAAATGATGGCCGAAAAGAAAAAAAATGAGACCCACTTATCTTTTTCCTTTTTAATTTTTTACCAAACGCGCTTGCATTTTTTTCATTTGTCATGTCAGTGAGTTGGGTGCATTTAAAGTCACTTGATATGAGATTAGAGGGGTAAAGAATTACCCGTAAAGTTGAAGTGTTAAAGTAAGTTCTCCGGCTAAGTTAGGGTTTTTATTTTATGTATTTTCTCAATTAATAAATACAATAGACATTGTAAATTTGTGGGTCTCTACAAGATGTAATCAATTCTAGTTAGAACTCTATAAAAAAATATTTGGTTCCAGTTAGATTTCTTGGAGGCTACTCTAACCCTAAATCCTATAGCTTATGCTTATATAAAGGGTATTGTATTCTCTTAAAGAGGCATCTCGAATATTACACAAATTAATGAAATTTTCATAAAGAGATGAAATCCAAATCATCCTAGTTCGAGAAATACGCCAACCCTCGAATCATGGAGTAAGAATCAAGGGAGGAACAAAATTGTACCTACATATTTATCAATAAAGTTATGTTTCTTCATATTTTATTTGTAATTGTAATTTACTTTTTATCACTTCAAAAATTGTTGCAAACAAATGCATATATGATATATATTCACTTAATTATAATTAATTAATATATATTCTCACTCCATTAAATCTCTTAATTATGATACGTTAATATGATTTAGTACAATTAAACACCCATGCACGTAGCTCGTACGAAGCAAGTATAGATTGATTATTTAGTTTATACCAAACTTCAATTACCGTAATTGTGATAGAATATGACATGAATTTCTTTCAATACGTAATATACAATTTGGTTATGGAAAATTTCATTTAACTAACAAAAATAGCATATGGTATCTTTTATCTCATAAGAAAGATTATGGATTAATTTTATATTTTTTCAGTCAACGTCGTCTCAGTCATGGTCATCGCAACGAACATGTCGATTTACATTACCTTGTAGGTACTAGTACGTATTCGAAAAATAGCGATTATGAATTTATCGAATTGTTATAGTAAGTTAATAACTATTCGTTTTAATGATATTTCGCTATACTTATATGATTTTCTTCAGAATCATTACTTTTATTTATAATAACAATGTCATTTTAAATAAAATATTAAATGATCCTTTTTACTAGATCCATTTTAAATAATACTCTAATTATATAAAGAATTGAGAAATAAGATTTATTTCTATAAGATGTAGGAAATCACCCTCGTTTGGATTGCTATGACAGTGAGGTGGATAATCAAGCGTCTTTTGGTTACTAATTAGATTTATACATATATTAGTAACGTGGAAATTAGTTATGGAGAGTTTAGTTATTCATATATTATTTATTTCATCTGCTATCCTACATAAAATAATATAAAGATTTCTCATAACTATATATATATATATAAACGAACACGAATAACTGAACATGATATATATATTTGGTGTGTTAAATTTTATATGTAGCTAGCGCCTAAAACACTATCAAACATTATATTAACTATGCTAATTTAAATACATAAATAATTCACTTTTCTAACCAACGGCCAAATGACCCCTCACAACTTGAAAAAATTGTTAATTAAGAAAAATTCAACTAATCAAAGATATGATGATTAGTTTTATATAACTTATAGATTCATTTCACCTAATCACATTTAGTATTTTATATCATAATTGTACAATAATCACAAATTTTTTAATTCCATCCATACCTTTTCCCTTGATATCTTAATATACTTGTCGATTTAGGAAGAAAAGAAAACATTATATTAGTCTCTCGTTTTATTAAAAAATTTAGGATACTATATAGTCCATACTAAGTCATTGTCATTAAAAAATAATCTAATTATGCTCGGTTATCAATTTGGATTACAAAAATCACAATTCAATTAACCTCATATTTCCTCTATTTCAAAATATTTATCGTTCTTATGAAATAGTTATCGTTCTTATTAAACATATTTATGTCAAAATATTTGTCATTTTAAAAGTTCAAGACAAATTAATTATTTTTTTCTCAATTTACGTTTAATACCCACCCCCACCCCCCACCCACATTCATTTTTACTACTTGCCATGTATATCTAAATAAAAGTTTGTTTTTACTTATCCAGTTTAAAAAGTCAAAAAATAACTTACCATTTTATCTATTTATATTTATCTTTATTATTAAGTACTATTCATTTTTTGATTTATTTTTTCAAAATATTCAATTAAGTATATTCAAAGGGATATACTACTTGAAAGGTGTGTCCAGTAAAAAATGAATAGAGTAATTATTTTTGAAGACTATATATCTCAGTTATGACACATAATAAAGTAAATATTCGATGAATATATATATTATAAAACATTAACGATAAAATAATTAATATTTTCTTAAAAGCATGTAAATTAAAAACACGATTAAAATATTTTAAGATGGAGAGAATAGCTCTGCAGCTGCTCAAAAGCCATGTTAATTTAACGTTTCGAGATTTGTACGAGTAAAACTTAACTTTTTCGACATTTATTTTAACGCCATGATATTGATATCCTTAATTTATTAATTCTTTTGATTCGTTTAATCGATATGCAATATTTTTCTCAATAAAAAAATAAATAATACTATATATTTACGATCACAAGTCGAATTGAATGACAAACATTTGAATACTGAAATTGTCTTATACTGTATGATTAATTAACCAATCAAGCCTATAAAACGGCTTATGCTTCTCACTAACATCACTTTTTTTTAAACAATATTTTAATAAATTGATTTAGAAATTTAGCTAAACAAATTATTAATAAATATCAATCCCAAGTCGAGTTTATATCAATTGGTTATTAAAACATTTTTTTGCTTACACGAAATAAATATTATTTATTATGGTTAAATGATACATTAATTAGATATGATTGAGCAATATATATATTCTAACACATCATGTATTTATTGATTTCAGATAAACGATTGACACATGCGAATAAATATTTACCATTTATCAGTATGATTTACCCTTGTTACGTCCATATGAATTTTGGAATATATTCTAAATCGAATATAAAATATTTTGTCATATTAAAATTTGATGCAAAATTATCATAAAATCAAAATAGTACTCTAATAAAAAAATAATATAAATATAATAATAATAATAATAACAATAATAATAATAATAATAATAATAATAATAATAATAATAATAAATGTTATCAGAACGTACACATTTTCATTTGTTTAACGTGACAAATTATTAAAGTAGTAGCCAACTGCCAATACATATGAATTTTGGAATATATTCTAAAGTCAATATAAAATATTTCTTCATATTAAAAATGATGCAAAATCTTCATAAAATCAAATAGTACTCCATAAAAGATAAAATACACATTTTCATTTGTTTAACGTGACAAATGTAGCGACAATTTTGGAATATATTCTAAAGCAATCCAGTACTACAAAATAATATATCGTCATATTAAATAATGATGTAAAATCTGCATGATCATTTTATTTCTTGAAATGCGTATTGATAGTCTATTTTAATCAAATACTCAATAAAATACTTATATTTGATGACCTTACAAAATCAAACTGATTCAGTAATTAAAATTGATTTTTCATCAAACCACCAAGATATATCCCTACTTGCAGCTGCAAGTAGGGTCAGAAAGGGTCACCTCACTAGACAGAAAATTATATTATTCATACAAGTTTAAAATTATTAATTTTTTGTATGTGTTATATTTTTTTAGTGAAAATCTTGATTCCGTTACTCATAATGCAATTTCTATGAAATTTTGTCGATTTCTTTTGTTGTATTTTAAAAAGTCCCCCTCGGCCCTCGTTGTTGAACGATAATAGCTAATAAAAATATTAATATTGCTGTATATAAACAATATATTAATAGTGTAAGATTAGTTCCTTTATTTTTTAATATTTTTTTCTTTAATAAAAGTTAGCTAGTTAGTCAAAATTTTGAATGCTTTGTGTTTACGTCTTCTCTTGTATTTTATTTGAAAAAACACAAAAGCAATTTGTATTAGGTGTAGAACTTACTTATATAAATTAAGCATTAAAGTTAATTAAACACTTAATTGACTTCGTGGTTCATTCCCTATTAACAATTTTCTTGCAATTTAAATTACCTAACATTTGGTAATTTGAATCTTGCAATTTTTCATTTACTTTCAAGTTCCTACGTGCCTTTTTTTTGTTCTTGTTGAAACAGAAATTAGTTGGCCGATCTTTTTGACTATTGGTACTTTATGTAGTTATTCTTTTCATTTTATATTTAGTTGTTCAATGTTGGTAGTTGGCATCAGTGGCGGATTCAGGATTTCAAGGTTGTGGGTGCTCCCTTAGCTACAGGATTCCAAAGAATGAAATACCTTGAGCACCCACAATAAACCACCACGCCAATTAAGTCATTGTTCCTATGGGTGCTCTCTAATAATATATATACGATTCTTCTTTCTATATAAATATATATAATTCGATACGAGATTAATGGGTGCTCGAGCACTAAGACTGGCAGGGGGACCGGGTCGGCCCACCCCGGCCCGCGATCGGTCCGAGAACCGGCTCGCCGGACCCGGTCCCGGCCCGGATGAACCGGCCGGTTCGCGGGATCCCCTAACCACT